>NC_056729.1:136140662-136324281 GCF_019279795.1 Protopterus annectens
TTTAAAAATACACCATCCTGGGACACATGATTAAAACCAACCAATACATTGTTCAAGTGTGCACAAGAACTTTCAATTTAAAGCAACATTCCACAAGGTTTATGCCATTAACTGGACTAGAAGTCTGAAACATTCACACTTCTGAAAAACTATTTATAAAATATCTAAATTATAATTCAGATTTGCATAACATATCAGTATACAATCGCAAGCACAGAATATATCTGGACCTATTTATATTTTCCACTTGTGTTCTCCAAAACACATACAAGCCTATAACAAGAAGTCAGTAATTTATCGTACAAACAATTCCACAGCACGTCTTACCTAAAAAGCTGCCTAGACTTTAACTTAGGATGCAGGGGTATATGTATTCATTTAATCCATGTCCTCTATCAGCCCTTAGTCTTACTATCCACTTAGCTTCAAGCTCTTCAGTGATGTTCCATAGGTCCCCCCCTTATACTCTCATATGTTTTCCCTGTAACCAAAAATTTAAAAACATGTTCCATATCATTATTAATAGTGTGTCTAGCCAAAGCATTCACTTTGTTCTTTTTATGAATAGCAAAAATATGTTCATGTATTCTTTCCTTCGGAGACCCGTCTGTTTTCCCTACATAGAAACTATGGCACACTGTGCAATTGGCCAAATAGACTAGGTGCTCTGTTTCACAGGTGGCATTGATGTCGGACTCATATGTCTTTAACTGCTCTGGATGCTCAAACTTAGAAGTACTATCTATATACTAGCAGAAATTACATCTGCCACAATTTTTTGTACCTTTCTCTATAGCTGACCTTTTAGGGCCATGCTTCCTATCATTAACATTAGGTTGACATAACTGTCTCTACAAAGATGTATAGTTCTTCAGTGAATACTTCGGTTTCACATCTATTAGACTACTAATGCTCTTATCTAGTCTCAATATATTCCACTGTTTCTATATCACATTCTTATACATCCATGCATCTTTAGAGTGATAGAATGATATTCTAGTTTGTTTCTTTTCTCTAATATTATCTTTCTGCCCATTACTGTGTCCTTCTCTAGTCTTCACTCCTAGAAAAATATGGTTTGGCCTTTAAACATTTCTGTTCACTCACTTCATTGATGCTGTTCTGTATTTCTTTAATGCGATATCCCCTTTCTAATAAATCACTACTAGTTTGCTCAACTTGATGAACAAAATCTTCATCAGTCACATTCAGTCTTGAAGCTCTATAGAACTGGTTCAAAATGGTATTTATGGGTTGGGAGAGTGGCCTAAAGGTTAAGGTGTTTGCCTTACAAACGCAAGTGCAGGGTTTGAGCCTCACAAGAAGTAATTGGCTAGGCTTAAAATGGCTCGCAAAGGCAGTTAACCTAGTACTAACCTATGAACATTTTGAAAATGTGTGGTGGTTGCATACTGTCTTTGGCTAATAAATGGTTTCCATGGCATTCTTTATATGGGGGTGCATACTATCTTTGGCTAATAAATGGCTTGCATGGCATTCTTTATATGGGGGTGCATACTATCTTTAGCTAATAAACGGTTTCCATGGCATTCTTTATATGGGGGTGCATACTATCTTTGGCTAATAAATGGTTTGCATGGCATTCTTTATACGGGGATGCATACTATCTTTGGCTAATAAATGGTTTCCGTGGCATTCTTTATATGGGGGTGCATACCATCTTTGGCTAATAAATGGTTTCCATGGCATTCTTTATATGGGGGTGCATACTATCTTTAGCTAATAAATGGTTTCCATGGCATTCTTTATATGGGGGTGCATACTATCTTTGGCTAATAAATGGTTTCCATGCCATTCTTTATATGGGGGTGCATACTATCTTTGGCTAATAAATGGTTTCCATGGCATTCTTTATATGGGGGTGCATACTATCTTTGGCTAATAAATGGTTTCCATGGCATTCTTTATATGGGGTGCATACTACCTTTGGCTAATAAATGGTTTCCATGGCATTCTTTATATGGGGGTGCATACTATCTTTAGCTAATAAATGGTTTCCATGGCATTCTTTATATGGGGGTGCATACTATCTTTAGCTAATAAACGGTTTCCATGGCATTCTTTATATGGGGGTGCATACTATCTTTGGCTAATAAATGGTTTGCATGGCATTCTTTATATGGGGGTGCATACTATCTTTAGCTAATAAACGGTTTCCATGGCATTCTTTATATGGGGGTGCATACTATCTTTGGCTAATAAATGGTTTGCATGGCATTCTTTATATGGGGGTGCATACTATCTTTGGCTAATAAATGGTTTCCATGGCATTCTTTATATGGGGGTGCATACCATCTTTGGCTAATAAATGGTTTCCATGGCATTCTTTATATGGGGGGTGCATACTATCTTTAGCTAATAAATGGTTTCCATGGCACTCTTTATATGGGGGTGCATACTATCTTTGGCTAATAAATGGTTTCCATGCCATTCTTTATATGGGGGTGCATACTATCTTTGGCTAATAAATGGTTTCCATGGCATTCTTTATATGGGGGGTGCATACTATCTTTGGCTAATAAATGGTTTCCATGGCATTCTTTATATGGGGTGCATACTATCTTTGGCTAATAAATGGTTTCCATGGCATTCTTTATATGGGGGTGCATACTATCTTTAGCTAATAAATGGTTTCCATGGCATTCTTTATATGGGGGTGCATACTATCTTTGGCTAATAAATGGTTTCCATGGCATTCTTTATATGGGGGTGCATACTATCTTTGGCTAATAAATGGTTTCCATGGCATTCTTTATATGGGGGTGCATACTATCTTTGGCTAATAAATGGTTTCCATGGCATTCTTTATATGGGGGTGCATACTACCTTTAGCTAATAAATGGTTTACATGACATTCTTTATATGGGGGTGCATACTATCTTTGGCTAATAAATGGTTTTCATGGCATTCTTTATATGGGGGTGCATACTATCTTTGGCTAATAAATGGTTTACATGGCACTCTTTATATGGGGGGTGCATACTATCTTTGGCTAATAAATGGTTTCCATGGCATTCTTTCTTATGCAGACGAGTGACCACAGTGCCATCATTTTTCTTTTCAACATTAACATTTAAGATATTTACTGTTTTCATAGAATATATATGTGTAAACTTCAAATATGTAGAGGTTTGATTAATATAGTGTACAAACTCCTCCAGTTCTTCAGTGTTTCCTCTCCACCAAATGAAGAGGTCATCTACAAACCTCCTCAAAAAATGCACCCTGTCTGCATAGGGACCCTTCAATATAAACTTGGTTTCCCACACTACCATTATGGCATTGTCATAGCTATTGGCACCAGCGGCGGTTGGTGACTTCAAATCAAAGGGGGGGCTGCAGGAGACAGCTGAATGGGTGGGGTCAATTGGAATGGGTGTGGCCAACTAGAAAGGGGAGGAGCTATGCTCAAAACCACAAAAACTGTAACTTTAATTAAATACTCTGCCCTGGGTGCCAAACCATCATTATGAGAGTCCAATCAAGACAAAATGAAGTGTAGAAGAAAAAACATATTTCAATCCCTTGGCTGCATGACAGCTTACTTAATATCTAGATTGAAACAAAAAGGTTGTGAGGCATGAAAAAATAAATTACTTTTTAAATACATTACTGGAATACTAGTCAAAATCAAGTATAAGAAAAACAAGCAGCACTCAACTCAAACCACTTCTCCTTGCACTGCAGTTCTAATTATAATTTATATTCAGCTTTATTAAAGTACCAAGTAACATGCTGAAAGAAGCAATCTCTGTGATACCCCCACTTGTAAAAATGTTTCTTATCCAAAAAAGACCTACTGCCTGACAACAACTATCTACTTGTTTCATGGGGAAAACATGATCAAAGTAAAAAATGAAAAGCAAACAGGAAACAAGCTAAAGCTAGTTAAAGGATTACTGCACAGGATATGGACCACACATGATAGATTGGCATTCTGTTTAGTTTGCAGGTAAAGCCTGTAATGAGCTCTTAAAATAATGTAATCCTGTCCTTTATTACAAATACTGTCATATGCATTTCAATACCCAAGGCTTATATGTTATCTAGTTATGTAAGTATTCTCTACATGGCAACAACAGAAAGGCTTTCAATGTTGGAAATTCTTTAACAGTATGCTTATTAAAACTTACTTGCATCTTACAATCTCAGACAAGCTTACCAGATGGTCATTAAAGCACTGCTACTTAAACACAGAGCAACAGGCACTTTTTGAATAATAATAAGCATAAATCAACAGTATAAAAATATGACAGAAACCAGAACATTCTGCAAAATCAAGGACAGATGAAAAGTCATTGTAGTGCTTGTGTCTACCTTGGATGGGGGGATATTCTCCACATTTACACTGCATAACTGCTCCTTGCCTTGCTTGGACACATCCGGATTCACTACATGGGGGAGTGGGGTGCAACAAGTATGTCACAATTTGAAATGTCTCTGGCTGACTGCAATGGCCCTGACACATTTGTCATACCTCTCAACCTCAGAGCAAGAAATCTGGACAAAGCTATACATAGGGACAAAGGCCCAAAAATAAGGACAATTTTTAAATATTGCTCTTATAAACTTAGAAAGATAATAGAATAGGTCTTGCATTAGTATGAATTTTCTGAAGGGTATGAAATCTGAAACTGAAATGTCTGTCATTATTTTCTAACTTCAGTCTTTAATGATTTGCCACTAATTTGCCAAAAAAACACAATTTTATGAAAAATGGACCAAAAATGTGATTCAAAAATATAAAATAGCCACTCAATACAGCTGGGAACCTGTCAAAGAAGGGACACTTTTTAATATTAATACTGCTAACTTAAGCAGCTGACAAAATAAAAGAATCTACATGCATTACTGAAATAAAAGTAATCTGTAACTGATTATTACAGTTATTTATTAATTGTAAATCCATGTTTTCTTCCAAAATTGCCATTTTGCAGAGAGATTATTAGGGGAAGAGCAACATTTTGAGCTAAAATTGGGGACAGTTGAGAAGTTTGGATATGCCTAATTCTATAAAGCAATTTATTTGCATGTACTTCTCAACCTGTTAATGCAGGAAATCTGGACAAGGCCAAATATATGGGGAAACATATAAACAGTACTAAAAATTGCTCTTGTATAAACTGAGACAGTTGATCGAATAACAGGTCTTGCTTTAGCATGCATTTTTCTGAAGGTTATGAAGTCTGAAACTCAGTGTCTGTCATTATTTTGTGACTTCATTCCTAAATGATTTGACAGAAAACCACAAATTTTATGAGGAACAAACAAAAAATAAAAAGCAAAAATCTATTCATTCTGCAAAAATCTGGACTGTTGAGAGATATAGTTCAGCTGAGGCTGTCTATGAGTTTGCTGCCCTTCCCCCCTCACAAAGTCATGGTCGAATGGAGCTTCCCTCCCCCTACAGCCATTTCAATGAACCATTACTTGGCTATTTCACCCCATTTACCATAAACACTAATGTGCATACTGCTTTACTTCTGCAATGATTTGGACTTCATTTAAAAGTTTTATTTTGCATTTTACAGTGCAAACACTAATAAATATCATATCTGCTAAACAAAGCAATGCAGTCTCACAATGAGAACAGACTTAGCATTAAAGCTTCTCTACCCTTGTAAACTCACAATCGCTGAAACAGCATTGAAACCCACATTCAAATAAAATACATTTTGCCAGTGGCAGATTAACTTTAGGTTTGGGCTGTTTTCAAATCACAGGCCCCTTGCACACAAAACATACACATGCTCTTTCATACACCTTCCTGACTGTATTAAATTATATTCCTTGAACAATACAGTACAGTTTTAGAGGGTGTTTTAAATTTATTGTTTTGAAAATTTTCCAGTAAATAATGAAACAAAATGCATGCACCAGTAATGACAAAACTGCCCAATTCAGAACATTTCCATCATAAAAGTCTACTCAAACTTCTACAGTCCACCAGTATCAGTACATATGCACAATCTCTGAAGAAGTAAAAGTCATCTAAATAATTCCACATTAAAGAGATCTGTAAATAATGAAGAGGTTGTTGCTAGCAAACAACTTTGTATTTTATTGTTTCATCTACAAATAAAGTGCCTGTTACCTTTGAGGAATAAATTGCCTATCTTACACTAAAACAAATGATAAGCTAGCAATATTGCAATAGGGAATGGATGGCAAACTGATAACAGGTTCATAGTTACTAGGTATCTTTGCCAAAAAGGAGTGCAGCATCCACCCCTTTTGCAACACAGTACAGTATCAGCAATGCATCTATCTACTATGGGAGTAGAACCCACAGCCTTCTGCATCAAAAGCAAGTATACTACCTGTTGTGCTATTAACAATGCAAGCAGGCTTAGCATAAGCAGCACTAAACTTTTGCTCCCCTGCAGCTCTCAGCTCCTTGTAAAATCTACTCACTCAGTTGTATCTCTGAACTTTGCAGCACAAAGAAATCTGGAAAAAGCCAAAGTTTATTGTGGGGGGGACAAAAGCCCAAAAACCAGGGACACATTTTAAACATTGCTTGTATAATGTTGGAAAGTTGCTAGAATAAAATGTTGTGTTACCACCATACATTTCACTGCCAAGCCTTAAACCCAGGACCCTGTGCAAAACAGTTAGAGCAACATACCACTATGCCAAATCAGCTGTTTTGTGAAAGAGGAAGACGGAAACTTAAATGGCTACCATTTAGTGAATTCAGTTCTCACCATAGCACAGCTGTCAACCTCTTAGCACAAAACACCTGAACAAAGCCAATAATGGGTGAATACAGCCCCCAAACATTCAGTGAATTCAGTTCTCACCATAGCTCTCAACCTCTTAGCAAAAAACACCCGGACAAAGCCAGTAATGGGGGAATATAGCCCCCAAACATATTCAGTGAATTCAGTTCTTACCATAGCTCTCAACCTTAGCACAAAACCTGGATGAAGTCAATAATGGGGGAATACAGTCCCAAAAATAGGGACAAATTTCAAACATCTATCTTATACACTTAGAAAATTGCTAAAATAAAAGCTTTCGTGTTACCATGCACTTTCTGAAGAATATGAAGTCTGATATTCAAATGCGTGTCATTTTTAACATTTGTTAACCAGGAAAGTCTGACTTGGAACAAAAGCTAATTTTTAGCAGAAGCCCAAGGAGAAACACTCCAGACAGACACATGTCTTTGTAAGATGGGAGGACACTAGAGGAAACAAAAACAGGGAGGGCATACAGACTCCACACAGAAGGTAAGGCACCCCAGCCAAGAATCAAACCAGAGAACATGTAGCTGGCAGGCAACAATGCTACCACTGCACCAATGCACTACTGACTCCGCAAGGACACAAAAATACAGAAACCACAGATTTTATGAGGAACAGAACAAGTATGAGGGAAAAATCTGTAACAATTTTACAAATGGTGGTGAGTAGGGAATTCAGGCGCTTGCCACCTGAGCCCAAGGTACAGAGTTCAAGCCTTATTCTCTACTCACCACCATGTAGCACCTGGGGCATTTTACACACACACACACCCACTACCTGGGACAGGTCCATTCGTTGCCCTTCCACAGCTTCATTTGTTGGAGCACTACAAGCCCATGAGATGTCCTTCCCCGATGAGACTCCCAGCCTGCTGACGTTGCAGTCTGAGTCCGGTCTGATCCCTTTCCAGTGACAGTCTATGCAGTTACAACTGCATAGACTTCTGGGATCTCTGCACTTGAATGCTTCTTAATCCGAACTGCTGCTGAGACAGTCTGCGCATGCTCCAGACTGTCTCAGCAGCAGTCTGGATATTGGAAATGCTGCTAGTGCGCATGCGCGAAGGTCCGCTACTTGCGTTTTTTTTTATTTTCTTTCTTTTATTTTATTTTCTTTTCTTTCTTTTTTTATAGCTGGGGGGGCTGCAGTCCAGCAGTCCAATAGCACGGGCCGCCCCTGATTGGCACACAAGGTGCCCATAGCTATGCCATTAGACTGCCAATAATGATCTCTTTCAAAAACAAAGACATTGTTCTCTAACACAATGTTTAAAAACTGACTTACTTGCTCTATAGTATGTGAATCAACCATAAACATCTCCCTTAAAAAAGTACAGATGCTCTCTATTCCTACATCATTCAGTATCACTGTAAATAAAGACACCACATCAAGGGCTACCATATATGTCTCCCGCATCACCTCAAAGTCTCATGTGTACTTAAACAAATCAGTCAGAAAATGTTCTGTATCTCTTAAAATATGCTGTATATTGTAAATCTTAGGTCTCAAAATTTTTTCTAAGTACATTGAGACTGGTTCTGTGCACCAATTCCTTCCAGATACTATCAGGCGCATAGGGGGACACCTTACATTTTTATGAATTTTAGGTAACCCTTGTATGACCAGGATGGCAGGATGTTCATCAACAACATAATCTAACATATCCTTGTTAATCAACCCATTCTGCCATATCTCCTTTAATTTTGTGACTACCTTACTGGATATCTGTTTAACTTGATGAACTTTATTTTTCACATAAAATGTTTTCTCATTCAACATTTCATGCATCATTCTATTGTATGCAACTGTATTCAACACTACAATGTGCCGCCTTTATCGGCAGGTCTTATAACAATGTCTTCATTCTTTTGCAGATTTTTCATGCTTACTTAAATTAAACCCATGTTTTGCTAATTTTTCTTGCTTACTTAAATTAAACCCATGTTTGTTCCTGTTATAATTTTCAGCAGCTGTCTTGTAAAAATCATCTATGCAAAGTTGCTATAAAGCATTTAATAAAGGGTTTAGCTGTGGTACATGCAGACTATGTTTCCTAAGAGTATTAACACTAGTATTAATAACATATTTAGCTTCATTATGTAACAATTTCAACATCACATTTCTAATAAAACGATGTCAAAAATAGCATCAGTTAAATCACAGTACCTTGTGGGAATGTATGCGAGGCCCTTTTGTAAAACACTGAGTTCATTCTCATTTAAAACATAGTCAGAAAGATTTCACACTAGCCTTCCTTGAAGAAGGCCTTCTTTATATTCCCCTGGTTCTTCATTTGATCATCTGTCGTCTCTTCTGTCGACCTCTGCTCCTTCCTCTCAGGTGCTGGTCTTTCATCCTGTTTAAGTCCCTCACAGGAAAAGGAAAAGATAGCTGACGTTGCCCTAAAGGAAATTTAGTGTTCAAGTCAGTTCCTCTGAAAGGTATCATCTTTTAGCTGACTGATGAACCATTGCTTTAACTTCAAATGTCTTCTGTCTAGCTCCTGTTCCATTTGAAGTTATAAAATGCGAAGAAACAGTGGCCATTGAACTAGTGGTGTTGTCTTCAATGCTGGTCAATGTTGTGGCAGCTGTGACATCACTCGTGGCATGCCCTCATTATCAATCACAGTTGCAGCTTGCAATTCATGGGCTGAAGCTTCCTCTGAGGTAGTTCTTGGCTCATTCGAAGCACCTCTGCTTTCTGAGAACCTGGGCCAGGAAAAAATATGCCCAGATTCAAAATCACGATGGTCTCGGACTATTTTCCTCAATTTTTGTTGGCTCAGTGCTACATCTGACTCTAAACCGGTTACAAGTGGTGTCCCCCAGGGCTCAGTCCTAGGACCCTTCCTGTTCAGTATATACTTCTCAGAGGTATAGGCAAGCATAGGAGGACTATGGCTGACCAAGTTCACAGACAACTGCAAACTAGGGGCCATAACTGATTCTCCGGCTGATACAGACATCCTCCAGAAGGGTCTCACTGAGACGGATACCTGGTGTCAAAATCATGGCCTCAAGCTAAATGCCAAAAAGTGCATAGTCATCCCCTTTGGAAAAAACAAAGTACTCGTGAGCTACCACATACGTGGTAGTCCCCTAAATACAGAAAATGTAATAAGGGATCTGGGGACCCAAGTAGATAGTAATCTCTCCTTTGATAATCATATTGCCAAGGTGGTTAGAAAATCCTTCTATGTGGCCCAGCTAATCACAAAAGGGTTTGCATCTAGAGCAAAAGAGTTTTTTATGCCTCTATACTCATCACTCATTAGACCCATCATAGAATACAACGTCCCATTTGGGATGTACCTTACAAGACACCTGCGACTGCTGGAAAGACCACAAAAGTACCTCACCAAGAGGATTACTGGCCTCAAACAGATTCCCTATGCAGGCCGACTCAAGAAACTCCATCTGTACTTGGTTGCATACCGCTTACTCAGAGGTGATCTCTGCCTGACATACAAGGCCATGTCCAACCCAGAATTGATGGACATGCTCCACCTAAAAAAAAACAAATCCCGGAGAGCCACACACTCTAGAGATATAAACCTCACCACAACGATAAATAGGACATGCTGGAGGGATAGATTCCTGTCCCAGAGACTCCCCATGCTTTGGAACAGGATTCCAATATACATCAGGCAGAGCCCCTCACTAACACTCTTCAAGAGAAACTTTGACGGGTGGATGGGAAACAGAAAATTTACCCCAGGGATCACTGCAGTGGCTATGCTGGACAGTGGCGTAGGGAACTAATGGCTCTGCTGGACAGAGGCACAGGGAACTCATCTAAGTGGTTGGTGAAAGCCAACACATTCTGGCTAGGCTTATAAATGCCCTTGGGCAGATAGCCTAGTACTTACCTATGAACCTATGAACCTATGAACAACAATAACAAAAAAAAACAGCTACATGGAAAATGGCTCATCACTCTCATGTTTAGAAGTGGCTGTTGAAGAGCCACTAGCTATAAGGTGCTCATGCACCTTTTCTTCTCCATTAGTACTGATATGTAAAGCAGAAGGAAGTGTAGGAGTGTACAGAATTTGCAAAGCAGGACCCTCGTGGCCAAGAAGATAATATGCTGGATTCTTTTCAGTTTGCTTTAAGAATAAATAATTGATTGTCAATTGAATGATAGGTGTATCTTTTGTCCCCTAGAAGGCACCGTGCTGAGGCACTAGGGAAATATTAAAAGTTAACATGAACTTTATTTGCAGTGTTGTTGTATGCTTTATTATTTTTGAAGTGTATGGTGTATAAATATATTCTTTTTAAGATGGGCCGATACCTTCGAACATGATTGTTTGGAAAGATGCATATATCAGAGTTCTGGTCATCTTTTCATTCTAGCAGACAGCTTGAGAGTAAAGGTGGAAATAATGTTTTGTATTTCATTAATCTGAAGTTAATTTCAGAAAGAGGAAGCAAAAATATTGAAAAAAGTTAAAGGATCTGTGCTTTGGTCTGCTGAGTACAATCCAGACTGCAACGGAATGCATTGAATTCAAGTAAACAAAGTATTTGCAATATTTTATTAAAATTTTAGATTTACTGGTATACAGAAAATGGTATTTTCATTAAAATTTCAAAAGGGAAGAATATGTTCTGAATAGATTCTTTTACAGATGCTCATTTGTGGTACTGTATGACTGCAGTTGTGCATGTGTAAATGCTTACGAAATAGAATAAAATGCTATTTGAAGCCTGCAGCTTACAGCAGTGCTGCAGGAATTCTACAGGCCCACTGTAGGTGTCAGTCCATGGGAAACACAGGTTGTACTACAGGCATGAATAAATTAAGAAGCACATGTAGACATGGAGCATTGAATATCCTTCCAAGGAACATGTTTATCTGGCCGCCTTGATTACCTATGTGTGACTAAAGCATGCTCTTTAGAAAAACACAAATAATAACAAAAAATATTTCTTTGCAGGAGGCAAGCCCCACTGCACCTCGTAAATTGTATTATATAGCAACTCCATCATTGTACCACAGTACCAAAAAACATCAAAACCCCTCAGAAACTGGGACCTAGAAGAGATGCTAAAATAGATAAGCTTTCTGAAGAAAGAGAGCTCTCTGAGCACAGCTGAGTTATGGTGGTTGAAAGTGAGTGTATTGTCACTGTGATTGCACACATTACTATACTGGGGTCTGCTTTAAGGGGAATGTCAACAACACAGTTTCCACAACTGCAACTCCTTAGTTTGCATTTAAGGTTAACCCATCATTAACTCACCACGTGTATGTCTGATCTAGACCTTGCTGAAAAAAATGTGTATATCATGGGATAAGTCAGCAACAGCAATCATTTGCAGCTATATGCAAACCTGGTTGTCCAAAGACCATGAGTGCCCAATTTTAACCTTGAGACATTAATGCCAAACAGGAGGGGACTCAGCAGAGAATATTGTGATATGCTGTTAGCAATTGGTGCACATCTAGAGTTGACATTCCCTACTTAGACAGCATGAGTTCATTCTGTAAGCCAGATGATTATCTGGCAATAATGTAAGAGTCAAAACTTCACTGAAACTAGAGAAGTTGCTTATGATATCTGTGTTGAGAAATGTATCAAAAAAGCAAGTTCAAGTACACGTGGGGGCGTGGCCAAGGATGAACACAGGATCAGATTTCTTCAGCTCCACCAATTTCATTACACTGACAGGAATTAATTACTTAAAAAATTAATTTTTGAAGTAATTTTCTTTCTAAATACGTTTGTTTTATATAGTTCTTGAACTATATCTAAAAAAGAAAGGAAATCTTAACAATATTCCTGTCAGAAATCACTGTGGAAATTTTCCTGTCAGTTTATCAGTCTGAAATGAGTTCCAGTAAGACAAATTCTCAAGACTCCAGCATCAAGAAAGAACTTCAGTCTCTGATAATTATAATCCAGCAACTTACTGATAAAATGGATAAAATGGATACTAAAATAGACACCTTCATAGAAAAACTACAAAACAAATAGACCTGTTACATACAGACCTGCAACAACAGAAGAACCAGATGACAGGCATAGAAGAAGCTGTGAATGACATGGAAAATAGAATCCAAGAAGAGGAAATCAACATTGAGTTTCTGCTGAAACAAAATACACATTTACAAACAAAGCTGGATGACCTGGAAAATAGATCTAGGTGCAATAACATTAGGATTTTTGGACTGCCAGAAAATATTGAAGGTAACAATATTACTTCTTTTTAACAACTTGGCTCCCTAAAACTTTAGACTTACCAGAAGCATTCTCTTTTGGTATCGAAAGAGCACATAGATCTATAGCTAATACTAACTCTAACAAAAATATCCTAGATCAGTTATAGTTAGATTTCTATCATCTTTTGATAAAGAGATGGTTCTTAAATCTGCTTGGGCTAAAGCTCCTGTTAAGATTAATGAGACAACTGTGCGTTTTGACAATGACTATTCTTCCATGGTAATAGCTAAAAGAAATGTTTTTCTGCCACTAATAAGGGAGCTTAAAAAAGCACAGTTTAAAACATACCTTCTGTTTCCTGCCAAGCTTAAAATCTTCCTTCCTGATGGTTCTAAGGTTTTCGATGATTTAGACTCTGCTTTACTGTTTGTCAAAGAAAAAAGGATTTTGGATAAAATAGAAGAAATGGAATGGGCTAGTTCTTCATTAAAGAGATTGGCAACTGAAGCTTCGTGGAAGACTTCAGAGAAGAAGAAGAGACTAAAAAACAAATGATTTGTTATATGTTTTTTTCTCTCTCATCATTTTAGTTCATTATTAATCTTTTGAATATAGTTCCTGCATTTCCAGAAAGCCACAAATATTTTGGAAAAGATTTAATCAAAGTTATTCTCTATGTGCAAAGAAATGTTTTGTTTCATAACCAGTCAAAATACCTGAAGATTTAATGGCAAGCTGTGATTCAATTTGTTTCTCTTTCTGAAAAGAAGTAAGGTTAGTAATTTGATACATTTTTATCTTTACTTTTTTTTCCTTCTCCTTTTATTATTTTCTTTGTTTAAACAATGACATTCTATTTAGATTATGTAGTGGGTAAAGGGTGGGGAGGGCAGGAGAGAACAGTAATGAAAATATCATTAATAGAATAATAACATATTTATTCCTTGTAAAAGTTTTATAAGTTCTTGAAATGCTATTTCTAATTAGACTTTCTTGATTATACTGCTTATGCCTGTTTGTAAATAATATGTTATGCTTTAACTAATAATAATCAGAACTAAATAAGAGTAAATAATATGTTTTATTTTTAACTCTATTAATATAAACAGTAAGTAACATTCCATTGTATATACTTCTTACAGCTTTCTCTTACATTTTTTATTTCTGCCTCACTCCCTTTTATTTTCTACTCTCTTTTCTTTTCTTTATTAATATATAGAAATGCTTTTGATTGTGTGGGCACAGTGAATAATAGGATTTGTATGAAAATTGAGTTGGGAGAAGAATGTTGAGTTTTATTGCTTGTTGGTAATTGTGGGCTTAATTTCACTTACATAGAGGCTGTAATGATCTGTGGAATACATTGTGAAGGTTTTGTCATGTTTAGATGCATTTACACTGCTAAATGAATGTTTGTCACTAGTTTTAATAAGTTTCCCAAAATGTTAAGAGAGACAATCTGAGATGTGGGCTGTCTCATGCACAGTGTTCATGAGTTACTTCAGAAGCTTCAGCTCACAGAATTCTCACAGAGAAACTGAAAGCAGTTAGTATAACCTTTGACATAGTTATCACACTGACACACCACAGATTCAGGAAAATACTCTATTCATAAAATATGTCAGTTATAATGTTTTGTTTCATAACCAGTCAAAATATCTGAAGATTTAATGGCAAGCTGTGATTCAATTTGTTTCTCTTTCTGAAAAGAAGTAAGAGGCTGTAATGGTCTGTGGAATGCATTGTGAAGGTTTTGTCATGTTTACATGCATTTACACTACTAAATGAATGTTTGTCACTAGTTTTAATAAGTTTCCGCCAAAATGTTAAGAGAGACAATCTGAGATGTGGGCTGTCTCATGCACAGTGTCCATGAACTACTTCAAAAGCTTCAACTCACAGAATTCTCACAGAGAAACTGAAAGCAGTTAGTATAACCTTTGACATAGTTATCACACTGACACACCACAGATTCAGGAAAAATACTCTATTCATAAAATATGCCAGTTATAATGAGTCTAAATGATGTTGTAGTAAGTAAATGTCTTATTTTAGAAGGCATAGAAAATGAAACATTTATTTAAATGTTTTTGAAAATCTACTTAACAGCAGCATAATAATCTGTGTTAAAAATTTGTGTTCCAAACATATACTTTACTATAACTCATTTAATTCATCTGATTGACAAGCATAAATAATCTTATAACTCTATTCTGGAAGAAATGTCAAGTGATATATTTTAAAGCAATAGGTTAGCATGATTGTAAAATCTGGTTACTAAAATGTGTTTGCTGTGCATTATTTTGTATAAAGCAGACAGATTTATTCTAGGGACAGCAAGTAGGATAGTGCTCAACAAAGACACAACTCAGTGAGATCATATATATATATATATATATATATATGTGTGTGTGTGTGTGTGTGTGTGTGTGTGTGTGTGTGTGTGTGTGTGTGTGTATGTATGTGTATGTGTGTGTGTGAGTGTGATGGCTTTTTTTTATATAATAATGCAAGTGTTTCTGAGAATCTGCATAACTATCCAATATGATTTATAATAATTTCTATGAATACAATATTTTACTCTATTGACAAAATGAATGTTTGCCACAAGTTTTAATAAGTTTCCCGCCAAAATGTTAAGGGAGACAATCTGGGATGTGGGCTGTCTCATGCACAGTGTCCATGAACTATTTCAAAAGCTTCAACTCACAGAATTCTCACAGAGAAACTGAAAGCAGTTAGTATAACCTCTGACCTAGTTATCATACTGACACACCACAGATTCAGGAAAAATACTCTATTCATAAAATGTCAGTTATAATGAGTTTAAATGAAGTAGTTTCTTGTAGTAAGTAAATGTCTTATTTTAGAAGGCATAGAAAATGAAACATTTATTTAAATGTTTTTGAAAATCTACTTAACAGCAGCATAATAATCTGTGTTAAAAACTTCTGTTCCAAACATATACTTTATTATAATTCATTTAATTCATCTGATTGACAAGCATAAACAATTTTATAATTCTATTCTGGAAGAAATGTCATGTGATATATTTTAAAGAGTAGGTTAGCATGATTGTAAAATCTGGTTACTAAAATGTGTTTGCTGTGCATTATTTTCTATAAAGCAGACAGATTTATTCTAGGGACAGCAAGTAGGATAGTGCTCAACAAGGACATAACTCAGTGAGATCATATATATATATATATATATATATATATATATATATATATATATATATATATGTGTGTGTGTGTGTGTGTGTGTGTGTGTGTGTGTATGTATGTGTGTGTGTGTCTGTGTGTATGTGTGTGATGGCTTTTTTTAATAATGCAAGTGTTTCTGAGAATTTGCATAACTATGCAATATGATTTATAATATTTTTTTATGAATACAATATTTTACTCTATTGACAATAATGAGTTTAAGTAAATGCTCATATACAAACAATTCAAGATTTTTTTTTTGGAAGCTGTTAATAGTATTCACATGACAGAAAATAGATGCATCTTAATATATGTAATGTCTGAATCATATTAGCCAAAGTTTTTGATTTAAATGAATGTTAGAACCTAATTTTCTCTCCTCTTGATTTCTAACATCAAGATTATTTGAATGCTATTTGAATACAAGTGTTATATATTACATAGATCTATATAGTAGTATGAACAGTTTAAAAAAAAAAAAAGTTTATTTCAGTTTATATGATGCTGTTTTACCAAATGTGTAGTTTTGTATTGATAGATAATTTAATTGAAAACTGTTAACCTCCGTTAAATATAACTAGTATTAAATTGATAAGGTGGTAGCTGAGGTACTGCTGCTTAGGGTAGGGGGTTAACTTGAGTAGTAAATACTACTCTAAGTTGGAGTTTTCAACTCCAGGCTGGATGCAAGGTTTAATCCTTACATTATTTTCACTTGTTCATTGTTATATGTATATAGTTTTGACATCCACAATATATTTTGTATACTCATTGTCACTACAAACAAAATTGAATCCTATACAAAATCCCATAAGAGATTTAATAAATACAGCTATATTTAAAGGTACACCTAAAAGAGGAGATGTAACATTATTTATCTTGTTATTTGTTATTTCGATCATAAGATTCTTGAGTTTTAAAAATGCCAAATGACATCTTTAAAAAAAATTTCTTTAAACATTAATGGATTGAATAATCCGTGTAAAAGGGCAAGCCTAATAAGATACATTAATTTACACAAGGCCAATCTAGTCTTCCTGCAAGAAACCCATCTCTTGAAAAAAGATATTGATAAACTAGCCACTAATAAGTATACAGTATTGGTTAGTTCAGAGCACACTCAGAAAAAAAGAGGAGTGGCTATTTTATGGAATAAAAGTATGCCCATTCCTAAAACCATTAAGTCTTTTCAGGATGACAAAGGAATGTTTTGTATGGTTACAATACAAATTAATGGGAAGACTTACACTTTAATTAATGTATATTGGATACCTGGAATTGGTATTAATACAGTGAAACATCATATTGATAAGATCATATCATTCTCTATAGGGGATATTATTTTAGCTGGTGATTTTAATTGTATACTACATGAAAGTGATACTACCACTATAAGGAAAAGAAGAATTACATCTAATGCAAAACATTTAAATGATTTTGCTAATTATTATCATTTGAATGATATTAATAATCAGATAGATTCAAAATCATTACCATACACCTTTTTTTCTAACAGATACAAAACTTATTCAAAAATAGATAGGGTCTTTATTTCTAACCAGATGGTAACAGATGTAATTAATTCCAAAATCATTTCATGTCCTATATCTGATCATAACTCAATTGTTTCGAATTCATGATAAAAAATACTCATAATGTTCAGATCAAAAGGATACCAGCATAATTAACTCAGCTAAAAGACTATAAAGAATATATACTTTCAGAAGTACAACATTTTCTAGACATAAATAATACTCCTGAAGTCTCCATTGTCTATGTTTGGGATGCCTTAAAATCATATCTATATGGACAAAGTATCAGATGGTATAATAATAAAAGGAAATCTTGGGATAAGGAATTGTTAGATATTCAAAGTAAATTAGACTCTTATAAACATAATAATAAAGAAAATATTATGGACAAGAAAGTTATTGAAGAAATAAACAAACTAAATGAGAAATACAAAGAAATTTTAACTCATAAAGTTAAAATAACTTTAGAGAAATACAAGTTTTGTCTTATTCAATAAGCCCCAAATACTTACATAGACTTAAAAATAAAACAAAAGATTGAATAAACAAAACCATATCAAAGAAATCTTTTCTCTAAGGAAAAGAAGAATGTTTCTAGTATACCAGAAATACTGGATGAATTTAGAAATCACTTTCACAAGATTAACCATAACAACATTAACATGGAACCTAAAGATAAAATAAAGGAGTTTATAACCACAAACATGAATAAAAAGCTTAATAAACAACAGATTAAACTATTGGACAAGAGTATTTCATATACAGAAGTTATTACACAAATAAATAAGCTTAAATCAAACAAAGCACCGGGTAATGATGGTATTATACCAGAGATATATAAAATCCTTTCTAAAACTACATATTCATTAATACATAAGGTTTTTATTTTGGCCCAAACTGAGTTAATAACCCCCCCCATCTTGGCAATATACATTTATTTCACCAATTTTAAAACCTAATAAAGATCCAACTAGATGTTCTTCATATCGACCCATCTCATTACTTAATGTTGATTATAAAATGTTTATGAGTATTTTTGCTGATAGATTGAAGACAATCATCCCCGGCATTATAGATATAGATCAGACGGGCTTCATTGTAAATAGAAATACTTTTGATAATATAAGAAGAACTTTAACATTGATTTTGCAAATAGGAAAAAGAAAGATTTAACACTTATTAGTCTTGATATAGGTTCAGCATTTGATTCAGTAAGTTGGGACTATCTGTTTACCTTACTGAAATGCGCAAACTTCTCTGATGCATTTGTAAATTTAATTGAGCATTTATACAAAGGAACGCTGGCTTATATTAAGGTAGGAACATATGTTTCACAAAAAATACCAATTCTTAAAGGTACAAAGCAAGGATGTCCACTTTCTCCACTATTATTCACTTTAGTAATGGAGCCTTGGGCTAATTTGATTAGAAACAGTACTGACATAGAGGGTTTTGAAATAGACGAAAATACAACATCAAAAATTCAACTTTTTGCAGATGATGTTCTAATTACATCAGCAGGATCTAATTCTTCTATGCAGTCTTTATTTGATAAAATGATGAATTTTAAAAGTATTTCTGGTTTAATATTCAATGAAGAAAAACTAAAATACTACCTATATATACACTAAAAATATTCTCATTAGTGATTTTACTAAATATGTACCCAATTCAGGTCAGATAACTTATTTAGGTATAATACTATCTAAAGATATTAAATCTATTATATATAATAACTATAATACCTGTTTTCTTAATATACAAAATCTTTTAATACCTGGAATAATATGTTTTTACTATGGAGGAGAGACTTACAATTATTAAAATGATAATATTCCCCAAGATTTTATACTTAATACAATCAATAATACTTCCACCTACAAAAATAATTATCAAGAAACTGAATACACTAATGTTAAATTTCTTATGGGCACCTAATAGACCTAGGATTGCATTAAAGAAACATACTAATAGCTGGTCTCAAGGGGTATTTCTTTTCCAGACTTTAATTTATATATTATCTCTTCTATTATAAAAGTTATTACTTTATTAATAGATCAGTCATATATCGCAAAATGGAAAGATTATTGGGAGCTAATTAGTATGCACTTCATGAAAATCTCCTTAACACATAAAAATATGATTGTAAATAACTCCATGTTGTGGTTGCTAAAGGAATTTTGTACTTCACCTATTACACCTAAACATATGGTTTGTTACCCATTAAATATTATTATTAGTTATCGTAACTTTATATTCATGCACCCTAAGTATAGGGAATGGAATTTTATTGTATTCCCTATAATGTATACTCAGGGTATGCTTATGTCATCTACTTCTGCAGGAGCTCATTTAGCTATAGATAATGATCTAAAGTACTGGTAACTGCTGATATCTGATAATAAAGTTAAAAATCTAGATTTCTTAAAACAAGAATTTGATCTAAGAGAAACTTGCTGGTTAGAGGTTCAGATCTTTAGACAACATCTCATTGATAGAATAGATCTAATGTCTATAACAGTTAAAGAATCTATTCCAAAACTGATTGATTACTTGATATTAAATTTACAGCATAAAGTTTCTGATAAAGGTAAACTTTCATATATACATAAAATTATCAGACAAGAAACTTTTTACAGTGTAGATTCATACTGGAATTATTTCACCTCTATTAATGGGGACCCACCAACTCAACAAGATAAACAATATATATTGGAATCTGCTTATAGAACTACATCTTCCATTGTCTGGAGACTTTATACATGGAAATTTTTACATAGATCTTTTATACACCTTTGATGATGAATAAAATAAATAATAAAGATAATCTATGTAAGAGATGTAATGTAGAAATTAATGCTGACTGGGCTCATATGTTTTATGACTGTATGAAGTTGAAAGAATACTGGAAGTCAATTAATGAATTTTTGCAGGCTCTTTTTACAGATAATTTCATTATTTCTAAGTCTCATATTATTCAACACACCTGTACCTCAATGTGTTAAAAAGATTAAGCTTCCCTTGTTATGGTCTATCCTAGCAGTGGCCAGGAAAATAATAACTAGAAATTGGATTTCAGATACACCTCCTTCGTTCAATGAATTTAAAAATGTTATGAATATAATGTGCCATATGGAAATAAGCACAATTAGAATGAGAACAACTAGAAAAACATCATATTATATTGTATGGGATAATTTACAAAATTTGTTAAAATTCTAATTTCAATAGCACGGTATTTTAGTTTAATTAATTGATCTGATTGTAGTGGATGTCTTTGTAAATACTTTAGTTGTTTTGTTGAATATTATAATAATACCTATTTTTAATTACTTGTATAAAATTGTTATGATATTTCTCTTATATGTTAAAACAATAAACCTGTTTTGAAAAAAAAAGCAAGTTCAAAGTATTCAGTATGGACAGTCTAGCCCATACCCAAAGTTTCTTTGACCTTATAAAACATCAAGAGATTTACTATGCATGAAGTGCTGTTATCAAATCCAAGTTGACTGGGGTCAATAATGCAGAGGTCACCTATGATGTTGTTAATTAGTTCATCAGTAATGCATTCCATAACTTTACAGATAATGCTACTGAGGGAGATAGGCCTATGGTTGCTGGAGTGTGTTTTAGGATTACCATTGTGAAGGGAGATAAATGTAGTTATTCGCAAAGGTTTAGATGGTATGGATAGTCTAGTGTTAAATATAATTGGAGATGTTAGTCTCCAAGATGAATAACAATTGTAAGCAGACAGCCTAGAATATCCTGAAGACCTTTGAAACTAGTTAGATTTGGAAGCTACCTGATCGATCATGATAAAAGGTGGCTGTGGCACACTCAGAGGGAAAATATGTGGGAGATGAGAAGAGTGGGAGGTGTTATATAGGAACTAAATTTAACAATAAACATATTAGATAGATTTCTGGGTCAGAGTGGGATACACCATTGGAAATATGTTCAGAGAAGATCTGGGTGTCACTTCAGAGCTTCCTAATATCGCTGAAGAAGGCCTTTCAGTTGTCCTTAGGGCTAGAAGCAATTCCAAGCTCATAACTAGCTTTGTAGTTTTTAATTTTTATGTATATGAGTCTTGCTTAATACTTTTAAGCTGTTTTTAGAGTAGCAGTGAGATTTTATTTTAAGAAGAAACATGTGGATATCTTTTCCCTGTGGAGTTAAATTTGTAATGGGTGTTCCTCCATACTGGCTTATTTATGAATTTGTTACTATTCTTGTTGTGAATGGGAATGACATCTTCTATTTATAAGGAAGTAGATCTCTGAGGAGTATGCTGAGGCAAAAGCAGAATTACAAATGGGTTTGTTATACAGACTATGACACTTGTGCTTGTCTAAGATAACTGTAAGTAGTAATAAGATGGCTTTGGTATAATCCCAAAATACTGTGGATTTTTGTGGAAGAGAAGGCTTGTTTTGACGGTGAAGGTTACAGTTAGGTAATCAGATTTTTCTGTAGAGGCAGAGCCAAGTACAGTGGAACAGGAGGTGATCAGCTTGTAGGGACTAGGTTAGGGAGGCTAACATGTCTACTGCAGGCAGGGATGATTTGTACTAGAGAATTGGTGTCCAAAAAATCAAGACACCTTCTATCAGATTTATTGGAGTCTAAGTTTTCCAGCTGATAGAGAGATTATCCAGATCCAGAGCTTATCTAAAACAGTCCTGCATTGACTTGTGATTTTTTTCATCTTTACTTGTTTATTATAACAAGATGTGGTTGTGAGCAAAAGTGAGTGATGTGAAAGAAATCAAAGTTTTGAGTGATTGCTACAACTGATGCACTGTGTCAGAATAACAACTCTTTTGTCATTAATTTAATATTTGGTTTTATATTGTTTGTGTGATTTTTCTTATAGAAGTTAACTTTCAATCTCTTTGAATTCTGTGGTAACTGATTTTGGTTATTATTTTCTTTTATAATTGTTTATTCATTTGTAGCTCAATATGGATTCCTTAAATGAGTATGTCATTAATGATTTGCTAAGGCACAATTATCTTGTACAGTGAAGTAAATCCTATGTATATTTAAAAGTCACATCTAATAACACTGGTGATCTGTTCCCCTCATGTCAAAAGCTGGATGATTTGCTTACCATTATTAGAAGTAAATCTAGACTTAGTGATGATGATGGCACTTATGCAAATAGGCACGGCTTAGAGAATTGTTGTTACATATATTAATGACTGGACTGTTGATTTATTTGGTAAAGTACAAATAGAACACATTTAGGAAAAAGGAGTCTATTGTCAGCAAACATCACTAAAACACTTATTATAAATGATATTGCCAATGACAGATTTGGAATTCAACATACAAGTATTCCGCTTTTCCAGGATTCAGAGCACAGGAGTTCACAACAAATAACAAGGAAGAAAAAGAAACTGATTAATGCCTATAATGTAAATAATCTAAAAAGAATACATATTAAAAAGGATACAGCTTTGTTATGTAACACGCAGATTACAGGGAATGATAACATTTTTCTATCAGAAAACCATCGGCTCATCAGTATGCAGAAAAAAAGCATCATTTTTCCAAAAAAAAAAAAAAAATGTAAAAAAGAGGCAAGGGACAGATGAAAAGGGAAAAAAATCAAACCTAAACTTGGAAGGATCGAAGAACATCGCTATAAGAAAAAGAAGAGGAGAAAGACAGACGTTGACAACATGGCTCAATCTGTGGATGTACAGAACCAGCTGGATGAGAATTGATTGGATGCTTGCAAATGTAATAAGCAATGAAAAGAGTGTGATTAATAATGCTAATGGTGATGAAGATCATTCCTTTGTAACAATTGATAGAGCAGGGATTACTGAATTAGAAGTTGGAAATGCTTCAGATCCGGTCAGATGTGATATACTTGTAATAAGGGATTCATTTATTACAGGAACTCATTCACACATGCAGAGAAGATAATGAACACTGAATAGTGTTATGCTTTTCAGAGGCAAAAATATAGGATGTGACAAAGGCCTTAGAACACATTAAAGTAAGAAAGTATAGAGCTCGTTTTATTCATGGTGCTACAAATGATCTTATTTGCAAGGACTCTCTGAAAGTTAGTAGGGAACTTACAGCAGTCTTAGAGACAATAGCTTGTACAGATGTTGGGATGCATTTTTCACAAATCACATACAGTAAGGAAAGTCAGGTCACTATGAATAAAAAGATTTTTGAGACAGGGGTCCACGGAAGTAAATAGTGTGGGAAGAAATAGCCAGGGAATTGTTATGGCTAGGCCTAGGACCAATAGCCTAGTATCAACCTATGAACATATGAACCTATAAATACCTACATGAAAAAATGGCCTATTTAAAAACTGGAAATGTGGGGAGCATTCAGGCCTAATTTTGGGCATACATGTTTAGACAGGATGGTGCGCACTTGTTAAGACAAGAGAAGAAATTTTTTGCAGCAGATACATCACAATACTTGACAAACAGAAGACAGGATTTTTGCTAGGTCAAAAATGTTAGTATTTCACAGATAACATCTGATGCATCTCTGAGGGTTGTTAATGCTAGCGGCATCAGTACTAGAGTTTTTTCTTGGAAAATTTGTTACATTCTCACAAGATTGATGTTGTTATTATTTGTGAAACATGGTTAAAGAACAATGACTGGAAACCAGTTTTGGCAGTGTATAAATGTTTTTACTGTAACAGACATTCTAACAAAAAATCAGGTGGAGGTGTTATAATAGGTATTCAAGATTGTTATGAGACCTGTGATTATTGCATGTTCAGTGAAACCACCAATACTAAGATTGTTTAATGGCGACAATAAAGACAACCCTGGAACATATAATTGTTGTTGGAGTGTACAAACACCAAGGTCAAGTGGTGATGACCTAGAAGAATCCGTACATTTCTTGCATGAAACACAAGTTGGAAGAATAACAGTGGCTGGGGACTTAAATTTACCAGAATCAAATTGGAATAATATTGATTCAGCAACCTTAGTATGGAAATTATTTACAACATATGTTCAGGAACAAAAATTGCTTCAGATTGTAAAAAAAAACTACCAGTGAATGGAATGTAGTAAACATTGTTTGTGTTCTTAAATGTGTACATCATACCAAGTTTTACCATTGTTGATGTGCAATGATAATGGAGTTATAAAGATTAATTTATTGTTAGATATTTCTGCCAAATTGAAGTCTAAACCGATGCACAGAAGAATAACAGATTGTATGGAAGCAAAACTGTCTCTATTTAAAACTAACTGGAGTGATTATTCATAGGTATATAGGTACATATGTAGGTACTATGCTATCTGCCCGAAGGCATTTATAAGCCTAGCCAGAATGTGTTGGCTTTCGCCACCCCCTTAGATTAATTCCCTGTGCCTCTGTCCAGCAGAGCCACTGAAGTGATCCTCAGGGTAAACTTCGTTTCCCATCCACTCGTCAAGATTTCTCTTGAAGAGTGCTAGCGAGAAGCTCTACCTAATGTAGATTGGAATCTTGTTCCAAAGCATGGGAAGTCTCTGGGACAGGAATCTATCCCTCCAGCATGTTCTATTTATTGTTGTGGTGAGGTTTAGATCCCTAGAGCGTATGGCTCGAGGGGATAAGGTTTTCTTTAGGTGGAGCATGTCCATCAATTCTGGGTTGGACATGGCCTTATATGTCAGGCAGAGATCACCTCTGAGCAGGCGGTATGCAACCGAGTACAGCTGGAGTTTCTTCAGTCGGGCTGCATAGGGCATCTGTGAGGCCAGTGATCCTCTT
Source organism: Protopterus annectens (assembly GCF_019279795.1). Classification (NCBI taxonomy): domain Eukaryota; kingdom Metazoa; phylum Chordata; order Ceratodontiformes; family Protopteridae; genus Protopterus; species Protopterus annectens. The sequence goes on from NC_056729.1 coordinate 136,166,104, forward strand.
GGTGAGGTACTTCTGTGGTTTTTCCAGCTGCTGCAGGTGTCTTGTAAGGTACATCCCAAATGGGGCGTTGTACTCTATGATGGGTCTGATGAGTGATGAGTAGAGGGACACAATGACCTCTTTTGATCTTGATACAAACCCTTTTGTGATTAGGTGGGCCACATAGAAGGATTTTCTAACGGCTTTGGCAATGTGATTATCAAAGGAGAGATTACTATCTACTTGGGTCCCCCGATCCCTTACTATGTTTTCCGTATTTAGGGGACTACCACCTATGTGGTAGTTTGTGGGTACTTTGTTATTTCCAAAGGGAATAACTACGCACTTTTTGGCGTTTAGCTTGAGGCCATGATTTTGACACCAGGTATCCGTCTCATTGGGAAAACTGCAGAAGGAATGTGGCAAGTTTTGAAAGTGAAATTGCTTGAATGCAATAAATAAATAAATAAATAAAATGTTTAATATCAGGATCTAAGCACACAACAGGTGAAATGCAAAAAAATATAAGAAATGGAAAAAGAGATAAAACTACAGTATAACTTTTGAAAACTGAAATAAATACGCTGGGCAAATAAATTAAACATAGTATGATAGAAAAACAAGAAAAATTGGAGGAAGTTTTATATAAAGATATTGAGCATACTAGGAAACAATTTATAGATGTGGCAGGAGTAAAGACAAAGAAATCGATAAACTGTGTACACTGTAAAATTTATTGTCTCAGTCCCCTACAATAAACACATAACACCAAATGATGTGGGATGACCTTTATTAAACGTCCATAAACATAACTTTATTGGCCAATATTATTTATTAATCACAGCGTAAACATCCATATAACTATTAACTAGGGCATTGTGACCTCTCTCACCCTGACCAAATAAGGAGTGTCCTTACCTCTGCTCACTTACTTTTACTAATCAAGCAGCATTCAACTGCTCACTTTCTTTTCCCAGCTCATTGAAATGAACATCCAACACCAGAGGGGGAAGAGAAAAGGGACAAGCTGTCCTTCTTCTCCAGCCACCAGCCTGACCAGGCTGTTCCCTTTCCTTCATACCAAAACTTCCAATAAAACCTTCCAAAACAAACCTAACCGTACATTAAAAAGATTGAAGCCAAACATCATTTGGTGCACTCCATTCACTCTGAACCAAACTGGATCTCTGTCGGCAAACTCCAAAAGCTCTATCATATAAATAGCCAAAGTAACCAGAATCTAAGCAGCTGAAATTAAACTAATGATCCCTCTCCATTGCCAAAGTAATACCTATAACCTTGTATAACCTCTCTAAATCAAGCATATCCTCAGTTATCCTAGTTCCATTGGTAGCTTTGCACTTATTCCTAGGTCATTACCTGGGAAATGCACCCCCAAAACCCTAAAAAATCCCAACACCATCTGAAATAAAGGAAGCCCAACTGCATGTCATTCTGCCTAACCAGAATTTCCTTTTGCCACCTTAAGGATATAGAATGACCAAAATGAGATTTCCTTTGCTAAAAGATCAATTTAATAGTAATCCAACCACTATACCTACTATCTATTATAAGGCAAAACATCTAATGACCGTAATAGCATTTGCTGACCAATGAACTGCCCTCTTTAATTACTTCAATACATCCATAAAGCCAGTACTCCCCAGACTGTAACCCAAAGAACATCCATTTCCCAATGCCAACCCTCAACACACAATTTATTTTGTCAATAGCCACAGTCTTGACAATCATCACCCTATCAAACATACCCCATCCCTTCAAACATATACACCACTGTCCAAGATTTAGTAAAGTCACATAACCCTGTCACCTGTGCAACTATACTAATAATAACTAAATCCATCCTTGTCCCAAGATTTCACCCCTCGAGTTTATTTCTTTCTTTTTTTTTTTTATATATATTTTATTGTTTATCACATTGCCTTCAGATCTGGTAAATCAAAACAACCATGACCTACATCCACTATCAGCCCGAGAAACACACCGTCTTGCTTAGACCTTCAAACTTCTGCATAAACAAAGGGAACCCATTCCTCACACATTCCCAACACACACGCATATCTTGTAATCCTCTGTCAAACCCTTCACCTAGCCTTAAAAAGGGGATCCAGATAACATACCTCCATCTGATTACCCACCCACTTCTGCCAAATCTGGTGAAGAATAGTGCTAAACTCTCAAAGTAGCACAGACCACCGAGCAACTCATCTGCATAGGCTTTCCACAGGAAAACTCAAACCCAACTACTATGCCTACAAAAATCCTACCCAAAGTCATATTGTTGTGACTCCACACCACCTGTGGACAACCCCAAGCTCCCCATAAACATCCCCAAACCTGATTTACACTGCCCCTAAAATACATCATCCTCACCTGCCTCCATACTATTTCCAAACTGCACCAACTCTGACTTGCCTTAATGAGCACCTAGTAAAGTATGATTACCTGCAGCTTCATTGTGCACTACTCCAGTGACTGGAACATCCACCCCAGCAGAAACCATCAACTTTCAAATCCACTTCCTTCAGGCCACCATCCTTTACCCTTCAAGTCCACTTCCTTCAGGCCACCAGCAGATGCAAACTCTGTTTCCCCATCTGCAAAAGAAAAGAAAATCGTAAGCCCTCTGCACCCATAAAACAAAAACTTCTTGATGACAACATTAAGCGCTGCCAAGATCCTACCTTGTTCATCAACTGTGCAACCACTAAATTCACTTGCATCCCCTATCACCAATAACATGGTGCTTCCTTATCCCTCAGCAAACCCTTTCACAGCCAATGAGAGAACATACTTCAGCAAAATTGGTATTATGACACAAACAGCAATAACTATTAAAATGCAGAACATAACATGAGCTACCAACTTGAGTATGTTACAACAACAGACTACAGATGAGGGTTAATTGAAATATCACAATAACTGAATTATCTCATGATTTCCGTATCAAATCAATTACAGCACTATATGGGCCAAGTTAACTTATTTTGTGGAAACCACCTTACTAGCATTTCTGGAGGCAAGCACTACAAAAACATACCAGTGAAATCACTCTCACATAAATTAAAATTTAAATAAACTACATACTTATCTGTTAGACAGTGTGGCCTTGGCAGCTTCTCCCATGTGCTGCTTTGTTTTACAAGCAGCACCAACAGTGACATGTAACAGAAATGAAACTGAAATTGCTTAAAAACAACAAAAGAAAATACATCCATAACATACCCATACCTCCCAGGTGTACCACATTTCGAGGAACATTCCTCATCTAGGGTCCCAAAAGTTCATGTTCCTTGAAATTCCACACTGAAATGGTATTACCAATACAGTGTTAGGAATCCATCCAATGTCAACAGTACATAGAACAGAACCATATTGCTTCACTAAGACCCATTCTATAAGTATAAATATCATGTTTAACCATCCTATGCTTCCCAGTTACAGCTGTCAGCAAGCCCCCAGTAAGTGCTCCCCATTTTGTACATCTATTCCATGCCATGAGAGGCAGTGTTCTTCATTTAAGAGACAGTCTTACTGACAAAAGCCTGATTATCCAATATTCTATGAATTTCTTACCTAATTTTCCCATAAATTCCCTACCTCCAAAATTGTATAAAACATTCCAAGGAAGGTCAGTTTCAGTTGCTAACATCCAAATATAAAAGAAAAGCTAGCCACCTAGTTAAAGTTTTGCATTTGTGAACCACAACTTTTTAACTCATCTTCTGCTGCTCATAATACAAAACTGCAGTCTTGCTTATGCCTGCAGCCTTTGCTTTCTTATGGTAACTCAGTCTGTCTGGACTTAAAAAAGGAATTTAATAACATGATAATATTATTATGCAACTTATTCATCTAGGAAATTGCTACTTTTATGTATGAATGGTATTCCATAAAAGTTTATGTACGCTAATAAAAACATACCACATCATTGAATCTGACAGCAAATGATTACATTCTTCAAATGCCCATGCTTTCAGATAAGCAATTGTATAAATGTAAGGTGTATGGCAGAGAATAAAACATACATTTCTAGTAAATGTTGCAACTTGCTGCCAGCACCCGTAAAGGTTATGATGTCTGCAGCTCAAATGTATGTCTTTATTTAGTGAATTCAGTCCTCAGCAAATTGCAAGAAACCACATATTTTCTGAGGAACAAACCCAAATATGAGGCAGTAGTGAGATATGCTCAGCCCAGTGATCTGCCACCATTGTTTTAATATAATATCCTTTTCCACCCCTTAAATCAATGCACTTGGCATGCATGCATCAAAACTCCAAACCTAAATAAAGAAGCACCATCACAGTAAAGCACTCCCACAACAAAAAAGCATATGGGGAGAAAAGATGCAGCAATGCTATTCCCCACCTTGATGGACTGAACGAGATGACACAACCACACCCTCATTATACTACAATAAACAGCAGGACAATTACAATGAGATGGTCGGCCAAACTGAATCTTGTGCCGAAAGATAGCAGCATCTCTTCCATACATCTTAATCTCTTAGTGCCAGAAGTCTGGAAAAAGACCAACAAAATGGGGGGACAAAGACTCAAAGATAGAGACAGACTTCAAGCAATGCTTCCACAAACATAAGTAGCCAAAATACCAAGTTTGCATCAACACGGATCTTCTGAAGAAACCTAACTCTGAAACTAAACTGTATATCGCCATCGAGTGACTTCAGTCCCCAGACAATTCCTGTTACCTGCCAGAGAACCAAAAACTTCATGAAGAACAAACCAAAAACATGAGGCACAAATCCAGCCACTGTGTGAAAATCTGTACAACTGAGAGGCATAAAATCTTCTTCCCTCATGACCTAACAACACCATCTATCCCCTCCATTTTTCTCCTCACTTTCCCTTGTCTCATCTGGCAAAGTAATCATCCCAGCTCCCACTTTCAGTCTTGGCAATTCCCACTTCCTTTAGCAAGACTTCACCCTTATTTGCTGACAGAAATTCCGATGTACCATGAATCAACACTTTAATTCCATAACACACGAAAACCACCACACCAGACATCTGATCAAACCAAGACTCTAGAAGTGCAAGCAATAAGAACCACATGCCAGTTCCCATCCACCAGAACACTCTCTCAGCTGTCAACCAAGTTTCAAAATGATGAATGGCTGCAAAATAACACTTAGCCAACTTAATCTCCTCCCTTCATATTCAGACGTGAACACCCTGCTCATGGCTCTTTCCTCTTTTTTTCCTTTCAGATGCAGACCTTCTCATGCTCTACCCCTAAACAAGAGAGTAAACTACATCTGTACCACACCACTAGAGCTTTCTGACAGCCACCCCCCACAAATGTCACCCACTCCACAACCATGGTGGCTACAAGAAAACCATGCCAGAGATGCCAGGAAAGCCCACAAAACAAAAACACACCAAATCTCCCCCAAACCCAACCAACCCAGACATGAACTCACATTAGAAACACCAAATGAAAACCATGCATTTGCAACCAAATCCGAGGGCATGCCACCACCCCACCAAGTCACACACACCCTCGCCCATGAGCCAACTGACAAGGCAATAAAAGTTCTGTGCCAATGAAGAAACAAACAAAGCTTCACTGTTCTCTTGCTTGCCAAATGAGCCCTCACCCAATTCAATATACATGAAGTGTACAACCTGAGCAGCAAGAACTTGCATGCCTGACATCCACCCTCCAGGGCTCTGCACACACTGACTGGGACACAAAGAAACCCTTCCACCTTAAAACCATTTCACTGAAGACATTGCACAGCCAAGAGCCATCTCTGAGGCAAATACAGAAGCACACTGGGAATCACGCATCCCTCCAAAACCACCCACCAAATCAGATCCTCCCAAAGCTGCCATATATCAAAATTAAAAATCATACATTCAAGCAACTCAGGCAGCCGCCTACAAATCCCTAATGCACCCAGCCATGCTTACCACAAACACCAATGAAAACTGACCCATACAGTACCAATGTCCAGCCAGCAATGCTCACACTACCTGAACCACTGCCTAAAAGAGCCTCAATAAAACCAGTACACCTCTGACAATTTACAGATCACTCACTCCCTTTTGACCAATACTTTCGCTGATCTTTGCCACATGTATATTAATAGGGAACTATAAAACTAGATAACTTGATAACATTTACTGAAGAAAGACAATGGAGATCTTCCTGCTTTTAACACTCCTAGACTGACTTTCTTGCCTGTATTTATTCCAACTCATTACTAACAGTTATCTTTAAAAGGTAATCTGCTCCCACTTTTGTTGCAAATATTAAGTAAATAAGAATTGCACTTTTAAGGAAAATAGGATATTCTAATTTATCACTGGATATCTAAGTCAGGAAACTGTAAAGTTGCAATTTTTTTTATAATTTTGTTAACTACAACTGTCCCGAATCTAGCAGCTCCAGCCAAAGATCCCAGTAAACTCTCCCCCATACTGCTGATCACACCTGTACTAAACATCGTCTAAGGCCTACCTGCACCACAGTACCTACAGTTCGTTATGGACGTATACTTGCTGTAGCAAGCTCATCCCAAAATGTGATTCCTTACCCAGTTACACTTGCATAAAACCCATTAAGCCTCTCCCTACCCTCACTTCATTTCCTCCCAATCATCCTACATTCCCATTTATCCCTGTCATCCCCCACAGCTAGCTTTCTTCCCCTACCCTCATAATTCCCATTACTATTTCTACCTAATTCCAACCTGACAATGCCCCTGGACAAATTGGTTTGTTACCAAACCTCATTTCTCAGACACTACAGATTATAGATATATTTATAAAATCATATACTCTCCATAAAGAGGGTGATAAATTGTCTTAGCAACATCCAGGTGACCTTAGATACTGAAATAAAATTAGATTATATCGGAAAAGAACTAGACAAACTGGACCCAGACAAAGCACAGGGAAAAGATGGAATTAGTAATAATGACCTGTCCTGAGGACACTTTAGTGTGACCTTACATTATCATTATATCTCTTATTCACTAGGTAATTTAAATATGGGGAAATTCCTCAAGATTGAAGACATTTATTTATTTATTATTTATTTAACATTTGTTGACCAGGTTAGTCCGACTGAGCTGTTTCCCTTTTTCAGTGAAGGCCCGGGGAGAAAAGCTCCACAGTTCACACATATGCAAAGTATAGCACAATATTTCAAAAATTAGTTTGTAGTTAACAATTTATAATGTTAAGACACCAGGGTTATTACAGCGATGTACAGCCATTAACAAGAACACAGTTGCATAGGTTGTATCTACATAGCAACATAGAAAAGGAATGTCAGAAAGCATATTAGTCTCTAGATATATATAGTTAAACAAATAGCTTAGACATAAACATATTTGAAAATTTGGGAATATACAAAGGGAATCCACAGATATGAAAACTTAAGTTATTTTGAAAGACTAAAATACCTGAACTTGTACAGAGTATCATACAGACATTTAAGAGGAAACCTAATTCAGGTATATATACAGCATTTAGAGACAACAACCTCTGGGGGATGTCTGGGGCTGTCAAAAATTAGAAGAAAATCCTCGGACAACCTATGTAGAAGATTCTTTAGGAATGAGAAGTGCACTAATTGATTCTCTGAGAGAGTATCTGATGCATGGAACAGACTCCCAAATTACATTAAAACAAACACTAGTTTTGATATTTTTAAAAACAACCTGGACACTTATTATGGGAATAAGTGTTTTGGAATTTTGGCAGACTAGAAGGGCATTATTGCCCATTTGAGTAATATTAGTATTCATGTATGTATTATTAAAGTTTCCCAAAACAACAAAAATAATAATAATAATAATAATAATAATTTGCATTAAGATTGCTAGCTAGCTGATCATGTCAATGTAGGTAATCAGTATGCTCTGTAAGGGACATCAAAGGAGACCTACAAATAGCAATGACATCACATTCAGGTTTGTTGAGATATACTACCATCTCTAAAATGTCTGTGTTACTATCATGAATTATCTGCTATGAAACATTGGGGTGCCTAATAAATATGGGTACACCAATACAGTTTCCAGTGGTCTTGAGTGCACAATATCCTGGTAAAGAGGTGAGAGTTTTATCACTGTTCTAAAACCAAGTTTCATGAATTACACAAATATGGATTTTCAAGGTTGAGAAAAACCCTAAATTTCTCATATTTTTTTTAATTTTACTTCTAGCATTGAGCAGATCAGCCCAGGTATTGTTCAACTTGGTATTCACTATGCACAAGTGCTCATGAATTGAACATTACCTAAAATAGGAACTGTGAGGAAAACAATTTTTCTAATAATATTCAAAAACAATAAGCCAAAGAGGTAGACACCATCCTTGGCAAAGCAAGTGTATCTGTTGACTATCGCATCTTGAGTAGACATATAAAGCATACCCTTAGAATGACATACATAAACACCAGATAAAAAGGCACATTTTGTAGCCAGTTATTTTATCTTTGATTTTAGACATAATTTATGGAGTGAAAATAATGCAATTCAAAACTAGTGGTTGACCCATTATGGATTTAAACATGGTATAATCAATTGTATCTCACTGCTTCTCCCTTAAGATAGACTGCCTAAGGACTTTTATTCCAACTTGCATAACAGTGAAATCATATTCATGTATAGGATGGTGAAGGTCTGTGAAGGCCCTTGCAAGATCCCTTATCCTAGCACAGGAAAGACAACTGACAGCAGATCTACCTATATCTTTATTGATAAATGCTCCCCGGGATTCAAGAAGCTTGGCGCAAGGACAGTTTTAGCCTTGCACCGAGCGTCTTCACTACAGATGGTGCAGCAGCTCCATATGAATATGTATGTGGGTGTGCTGCTGCACCTTCGACGTGCACAGGAAATGTGTGCGAGTGCAGGGAGCGTGTACAAGTGTTCTACGGAGGCGTAAACATGCCCCGACACTTGCAAAACCTACTATGCCTACTAGTAGAGCCCATCCCTAATAGTAAGTCAGTAAGTCAGTGTCCGTGGATACCGAAATGTATGCTAAGCATACAAGAGTGTCCACGAACAGTGAAATAAAATTGAAGTAGTAAACACACAAGCACATAGTGGAATGTAGATCCCTGTCCCTAGAACTGTCCCAATTAGATTCCCTGTCCCAGTGTCCCTATTATACATTCGAATTGCAGCAATAGCGAAGGTGTAAGCAAAGCACAGTGTGTATGTGCATCACCACCCTCCGTCGAGCATATATTACACATCATATTCATTCAAATAGAGAAAAACATGCAGAATCAACATAAGTGTCAAAAGTGCAGTGTTTAGAGCATCCGCCTATCAAACAGGCAGACACGGTTCGAGCCCAACAATAGCACATACAATTTTCCATGTGGAATGAATGTAATTTTGCTGTAAAACCAACATAAGAGTATTGCATGAGATATTTAACTTAAATATAATTCAAGCAAAGTGGCACTGCCATAATGAATAAGGTACTAGTAAGCAGGTGTAAGCACAAATAAGCAGCAGTAAACACATATAAGTCAAAGTAAGCATGTCTGAGTGCACTTGCACGGTTCTAAGCAGTGCCCAGCATAGGAAATGTATATAAGTATATACAGATATATATATATATATATATATATATATATATATATATATATATATATACATATTTCTATATCTATATATATATATATATATATATATATATATATATATATATATACTTATACACATATATATATATATATATATATATATATATATATATATATATATATATATATATATATATATATATATATATGTGTATATATATATATATATATATATATATATATATATATATATATATATATATATATGAAGAAAAAACTACGTAACAATAAAGCGTGCAAAAGGAATGAGAAGGGAATCAACAGCAACTCCAGTATTATATAGCGCTGTCAGCGTATGTCATATCCAGCTGGGCAGGAGTGAGCAAAGCACTGCTACTCACACCACAAGCAGGATATTACCAGTGGGAGTAACATTGTTGATTTGCTAAGTCTACTTTACACACAGAGGGTAGTCCCTGGTGGGGCTACCCAAAAATTGATAGATCATTTGGCCTTCCGACCATTACACAAGCAAGGGCAGGTATGTTCAAGGACTAAATAGTGGGAGAGCTTGAGAATACATGGGTTGGGACAACATACATGTAGGGCCCCTAACGATCAGGAGAGGGCAATATGTGGAGGTGTGTCATGGCTGCGATAACAAGTGGACAATGGATGGTATACATGTATTTTGAACAAGGGTGGGGTGGAGGAACTATGGGTATGAAATTATGGAGCCAGAGGTGCCAGGGTTGGATGGGCTGGTTCTAATTGGACCGCCCCATGGAGGTCAGCAAGTTTGTTATAAGTATATATGCATACACACATACAGACATCAATATGTAGAAGTACATTCTCTGTAACACATTCATTCCATTTGCAGACATAAATAACATGAATGTGCCCTTACAAACCTCGACAGTAGATAGAATAATAGGTTGTGCAGAAGAGGGAAGGGATGAAAGAAGTGTGTACAATGTCCGAAGTCAGTGCTGTGCTGAAAATAATCAAATGTGAGGACTTTCCCACACATGGAATCATTCTTGTGATCTGCCTGCTACGGCAATGCCAATTACTAAACCGGTCTATTTGTAAAAGAAATATGCCGAACACATACATAATTAGGCTCTCATGTGTAACGTGTGCGTTACCATATAGTCATGCATATTAATTTATTGTAGTGTCATGTTAACGGGAGTAAGGATGTAACGAAGTATGGAGTCTAATCTTGACTTAAACACATGCGTGTCCCATGTGGGACAACCCAAAAATTGTGAATAGTATTCTTGTGGTCGCTCACATCACCAATGTTTGTGGACTAAATGTTTGGGAGTTCTGAGGATACATTGAGTGAGTCAACCGATGGGATGGGTCTATAGGAGTAGGGGGCGGCCAATGTGTAGTGGTGTGGATACACCACAAATCTGACTGGAGAATGGATGACAGCCTTGCTAGGGTGGCATTGGGGTGTGTGTTTGGGGAGCCAGGAGCCATGGGTATATGGGTATATATGCAAATTAAGCAGCACAGCAATAGTGTATGGGTTAGAGCAATCCTCTAACAAACAGACATTCCCATACAGAATCCCACTGTATCACATACAATTTACCATCAGTAATCCGTACATGAACATATTGTGACATCTGTCTGCTGTATAACCTGCAAAATATCAATTAAAATTTAACTGCAGTGAAGTGTCAGTGTCATAATGAATATGGCACTAGTAAGCAGATCAAGCATATATAAACACCAGTAAGCATGTGTAAGTGCTATGTATATATATATATATATATATATATATATATATATATATATATATATATATATATATATATATATATATAATATGTGTGTGTGTGTGTGTGCGTGTGTACATATACACAGATATACAGCTATGATAGGAAACAGCACACAAGAATGACATATGTTCACAGGCTATGCCAATGGAAGTGAGAAGCCCAAGCAAGAAACATGAAACACGTAGCATGGCCTTCCACCCCCCCTACCAGCCGGACACGGGAAGCATACACACAAACAATGTAAAGAGTCCACTGCTCCCCAGACCACAGGCAGTATAAAACCGGGGGGGGGTACACAGTGCACCTGTGAATTCTAATCTTGGAACACAGACTGGAGTGTTTCTTGCTAGACACCTCAAAAATTACCAAGACCAAAAGAAGGTGATAGACCGGCCATTCTGGCTGGGGTGTATACATACTCGGACTACAAGGGTGAGAAACTCTGATGACCCATGGGCCGAGACAATTGTATGAAATGGGTCCTCTGAAGTGGAGAGTGGGCAGCGTGTAATGGGGTGTCCAGAACAGACCAAGACCCAGAGTAAGAATGGATCCTGTTGAGGAGGTGCGGGTGGGGGAACTATGGGTAGCTACTTATGGGTCTTAGGTGCAGGTGTTGGCTGCTGTGGGCCTATATGGACAGCCCTAGGGATGTAAGGGAATGTGTTCATTGGGCAGAGGCGTTGCTCAATGAGCAGCCACACCCACTACGAGTCCCACAGCAGCAAAGTGTAATCTATATGGCAAGGAATGGAATAACCAGATGTAGACGTATATATGTAGAGGTATGTGTGTATATCTACCCATAGTGACATAGAGATAAGCCTCTCCATAGTACAAATGTATACATGCAGAGACAGAATACAAATACATACCCACATATAAATATATACATATGCAGACCCATATGTTGTGAGATATATATATATATATATATATATATATATATATATATATATATATATATATATATATATATATATATATATATATATATATATATATATATATATATAGATATAGACAGCAAAATATAAATATACATGTGTGCGTACATATACAGATATATCTGTATATAGTAATGTAAATAGATATATATATGTGACTGTAAATATACACATGTATATAGCTAGTATATGAAACAGCAGTTACAAGTAACATATGTTCACAGACCATGCATATGGGGGTGAGGGGTCCAATAAACAAATGTGTAACACGTTGCATCAACCCCCCACCCCACCAGCTAGGCCGGTGAGACATACAGACACACAATAAAGGTAAACGCACCACTGCTTCCCAGACCACTGGAAGGATACTACCAGTGGTAGAGACGTGTCAGGTCTAATCTTGAAACATAGACATCGATGTCCCTTGTGGGACACCAAAAATTAATGAACGGAGGCAGTCCTGGTAATGACTTATCAAACCAGCCTGTAGATGTACACGGACCAGTAGGTTGTGCAAGCCTGATAACCCATGGGTCGACACAATGTACGACATATGTCCTAACATGAGGAGAGTGGGCAGTGTGTAGTGGTGTGTTTATACCCCACCTGCACCCACAGTAAGGATGAGTGCTGTAGAGGAGTGGCAGGTGGGGGAACTATGGGTATGCAATTATGGGCCTAGGTGTGCAGGTGTTGGCTGGTGCAGTCGTATTAGTACTGCCCTGGGGATGTAAGTAATATTCCGAAATGGGCATAGCTGACGCCCATACCTCTCATCCCCTAAGAGCACATCCACTGGACAGGACATAAACCATTGGGGCAACAAATAGGGACCATACCTCTGAACTGTCCCTGATTTCAAGGGACGTCCCAGATTTCAACTCAGTTTCTAACTCTACCCCACTTAATCCCTCCTAAAACTAGTGACATTTGGAGGGAAGGTGGTGAATTACACATAATGAATAACGACAACAGTTAAGAGTTATAAACATCATTTACCTCAGAAAATGTGTATGAATTCACATGCTCTGAGTCTATCAATGTGTCAGATTAATAGCACCAATAATTTAAATGTGCCCCTGATGTTGTTATACCACGTCCCTGATTCAGTTTGTATATTAGGTATGCAGTAGCATGACTCGGCTGAAGGATGCGGGTTCCAAAACCCAATTACTTGTTTGTATTGAAGAGTGTCAGTTCCCATGAATTAGCCAGATGGGTGCAGATTGTAAGAAGAACACACCAATAATATGAATCAAACTCTGGACAGGCCACAGATTCCATACAGTTGAACGGCATGCTGTCGCCTAATGGGCAGCCATTCCCAATACTGTAGGCATGTAATCTGATGTAATAGGCATCAATAGGTAATATCGTAGTCCTCACTCCCACGCAGAGTCGTGAGTGTCAGATGCAAACACCAAATGCAGTGCATTTGCAAGTGCAGGAACAAGTGGGTGTTAGCCTGTTTGGCCGCCAGTATGCGAGTATTACACTGGTAAAGCAATGTAGAGGCTAACTGAGTGTAAGAAACTGTAACCAGAGGTTAGCATTGCTTTGCACCACGCAAACCCATGCACACCTGCTCACAACTGCTTTAATGTGCCTTAATCACACCATATCCAATGGCCTTGTTCTGTTCAGCAACAAAATAAACGGCCTCTGAAAGGCTCGAAACCAAGACCCTGCACACACAGCTTTTGTGATTTACCACTAAGCCATGGCAGCTATACAAACATCGGACCTTATCACAAACATATCATCCAGTGCAGTGATTCAACAGTATAGGAAATGTATTCCATCATGTAGATGTGTGTGACTGTTTATATCCAGCATATAGCTACATATATATATATATATATATATATATATATATTTAGATATATCGGGAACATCCCATGTGACAACAAAGCATTACAAAGGAATGAAAAGGGAAACACCATCAACGCCTGTGTTATGTAGTGGTGTAGCACCAGTCGGGTCAACTGCACCAATCCATACCCTCTCTCAACCTCACTGCTTGGTTGCTCCACTTCCATCCTTAGCCAGGCTTCCTATGATTTCTAATCCTGTACGGGATATCTTAGTAGCTTCCCTAAAATCTTCTACCAGAAAGATTTACACTAGTAAATGGCGACGTTTCTCTTTCTGGGCAAAAGCTAGGAACATAGACCCCTATACTGCTCCAATTCATTCGGTGTTGGACTTCCTAGCTGACATTTTTTATTCAGGATCCTCTTCTTCCACAGTGAAAGTTCAACTGGCAGCCATTTCAAATTTTCATATAGGCTTTTTGGACCACAACATTATGTCACATAAACTTTGCAAGGCATTCCTTTGAGGTATCTTTTTATTGAAACCTCCGATTAGAGACCCCCCACCACAGTGGGATCTAAATTTAATTTTAACATCCTTGATTCTTCCCCCGTTCAAACCTGCAGCTGCCTGTTCTTTGAAATTGCTTTCTTGGAAGACACTTTTTCTGGTTGCCATTACATCTGCCAGAAGAGTATCTGAGCTTCATGCTCTCTGTGTTCGCCCTCCCTATCTAATATTCCACAAAGACAGGGTGTACCTAAGAACTAATCAGTCTTTCTTACCAAAGGTGGCATCACAAACTAACCTAAATCAATCCATTGATCTTCCAGTATTTTTTCCGAACTATTCTGATAGAGCTGAACAAAAGTTACATTATCTCGATGTTCACCGTCAGCTCAGATATTATCTGGATAAGACAAAAATTTTTAGGAAATCTGATCAACTATTTCTATCCTATGCAGAGAACAGGAAAGGCCTTCCAGTTTCTAAGGTAACTTTATCTAGGTGGCTGTCTTCTGTGATCACTTACATTTATCAGCTCAGAGGCAAAGAGTTGGTTTCTAACCCAAAAGCCCATTCTACCAGAGCTCTAGCTACATCTACAGCTTTTCAAGCTAGACTTCCTATAGACACTATTTGTGCAGCAGCCACATGGGCCTCTCCTCATACCTTTGTTTCACATTACAAATTAGATTTGGTCTCCAGAGAAGGAGCAAATTTTGGTTCCACCGTTCTCAAGAGTCTGTTCCATTGAGCCACCCAGGATAGAGGTGCTAGGGACACGGTCCCATCCAGCAAGAATGAAGGTGAGATTGACAACTTAACATTTAGAAGTTATGTACCTACCATAACGGTCCATGTTAGTTGTCTTCTCGCCTTCTTTCTTCGCCCCTCCATCCCCCTAGCCTGGTCAGACCGGGAAGATTATACATATTCTATTAAGATGTTATTACCTTTTTCTAGCTGTTCAACTCCTAGTGTCACTAGATTATGTTGATCCTTTCTAGAGGGTTATGATGTTATTTAGTATCCTTATTTTCTTCCTCCTCTTAAGTTGGAAGAAAATACTGCTATTTCTTTAGCTACCAAACGAGATCTGAGTAATTTCCGCCTTGCATCATGGGATATAGGGTTGCCTCGAGCTGGTAAAATTAGCTCTCGAGCTTAGCAAGTGCCGAGTCGGAGCCGAGGACACACCTGTCTATGTAATATCAAGACTCCCTCAGACAGACATGTGTCAGTCATAAACGCAAACATTTGTATATTGGCCATATACATCACTCTGTGCATGTTATTTACATTAACACAACAGTTCCTGTCCAATCATTATGTGAGAACAGTACTCTTGCAAAGTGCTGTGTGTGACATCATCATCATGATAAAGGTAAATGGGGTAACCATAGAGAGACTGGTAGTGTTGTGTGTACAATGGGGTCATCCGCATCATGTGTACCTGGAACATTTAGGAGTCATATGCATGCTAGGATCATGCACCTGAGAGACAGGGGTGAGGACAACTGGAGTATGTTGTGATGCATATTAAAAGAGTTACATGTGTCCAGTGGACATGTGTGTGAAATGGACAACTATGTATGGGGCAAATGTTGTTCTTGGAACCAATTGGTCTTTTGTTTCTGTAGGGTGAGAGTGGGATGTGGGAGAAGGAGAGTAAGTATGCTCGTGGAGGATAGGATGGGTAGGATGAAAGACAAGTCAGTATACAGGGTCGGTATATGAGACATGTTGGGGATACACCTCATATGGGGAGGGGTGTTCGGCATTCACAAGCCCATGAGCCCCCAGATGGAAACAGTAGGACACAGGTCCCCAGCCATGGGCAGCCACCACTGCACCAAAAAGCTGCAAAAGTGGTAGTGCTGGGGGCTGTCTAGGAGGGGCAGCCTCACCCTGTAAATGTGACACTCTGCCCTTGAGCTGGCATATCTGGCCTCAAAACCTCTTATTGAGCCCCCTACGCACCACGTCAGGGACTGTACGACAGCAGACATGTCCCTGTCTGGACCTGATCCCAGGGGGGACAAGCCCCATTCTCAGTGGCAGTACCACCAGAAGGTGGTTCAGAGCCAACAGAGGTGGAGGTCCAAGGCTGGGCCCCAGATGTGCTGGTGCCTGGTGCCATGGCCAGCTGAAGTGGGACAGGAGGTTCTGCTGGGATCTCCAAACCCATACAGCATATGGTGTTGCAGTTTAAACACAGACATGGCTTAATAATAGTCAACAGCATTCAGGATTACTTACAACAGCATGCATAGATATGACCATCAACCCAGCACAACAGATGGTATACATTTGCAGAGAGAGCACAATACATGCATATATACTGCTTGACATCTGTACAACATGTAGAAGACTTGTGACTGCAGCTATGAACAGTGGCCCATTATTGACATGTCACTGAGAACCCCCAAACAGTGTCTGCCATACCACTGTTTCATGTGACATATGTCCAGTCAGGGATGCGATGGCAGTAACTCACTATCACCATGTACTGGCTGCAATCCTCACACTATACTCCTGCTGTTCACAGATGTGTGTTCAATGAGTAACACAGGAAACAAATGGTTTCACACACTGACCAGTCCACAGATGGCCCTACAGATGGAGGTCCCTCACAAACAGAGCACTGTCTTGTCAGTTTTAAAACATGCAGAATAGCCATTACCACACACACCTTGTTAAACAGGCAGTTGTCTCAATGAAGCATAATTACACTTACATGTTGTAGTCATGTCTGGCACATCACCCTCCTGTCTTTAGGTTATTTCCCACTGTATATGTTGTTTGAGTAACATCCAGATATCATCTGTGATGCCGTTTACCAAACACCATATCCAGGTACCACTCACAGCGAATGACATGGGCAAACACCAACATAATGTTCCTAGATATTGTACTGTGTTTTTCATGCAAATGGCTATGGGAACATCATCACAGCTGTTCCAAATGCAATCAGCTAGAGGAGGACTGGAATAGGTGCAGAGGCCATCACCCGAACATGACCGTCACTTACAATACACAAGCTGCTGCTGAACAGGTGTACACCACCACATCCACCAGAGAGTGTGTGGGAGGGACTGACAGAGGCAAAGTATAACAGAGAAGGGCTTGGAGACTAAAACCTAAGCATCATCTGTCACCCACCTACCAGTACAGGGGTTCAAACCCCTGACTGACTAGTCATTACTATTGCAAGTGCATGCAGCTACTTCATGTGCCACAAAGCTGACATGTTGGTGTGCTGTAAAGAACATATATGTGTGTTGGTGTACGACATCTGCAACAGAGATATAGTAGACATGCATTAGGTGTCCACATGAACGGATGTCATTGTCAACACAACCACACTCTCTAATGGACTCACATTGACACTCTTTGCCAGGCCCACAAATACACTCCCAAATCACTTAGTTTGCCACACTGCAGTAATGCACAGATACTACATGCACCACAGGGGATATCCGGAGGTTCTATGGGCTAGGGCATGTGAACGTGTTTGACATCTGTTGGTATGCCAATGGGAGTTATACTGGGAGTGACTTTGGTTGGGAGCATCATACCCCACACACCGACACAAGGTGCCAGTACTGATATGCATGTGTGCATTGCTTCATGGGTGTGTAGTGGTTGGCTATGCAAGTTGGCTATACAAGGCAGGGTGAGGGGTAATCCTTGGCATCACGCCACCCGACAATGGTGTGCAGTGTGGTACAGGGGTGTAGTGTCTGCAATGTCCCACACAGATGGGTATTGTATGAACTGTCCTGACATCCTGGTTACCATTAAGTATGGCCATAGCTTTGCAATGCATGCCATGTCTGTGTTTGACGTGGACATTCCCTGGGATGTGCATGTCCCACAATAATGTACAGTGACATATACAGGTGTACCTGGTTTGGCTGGCACATGTTGTGTACACAGACTATCCTCCGATATGCCAATACTGGCCTCGTGTTGCAGAACCTGCTTATAGTCAGCAGGTTGACCCTGCACCTACATTGATAGCATGATACAGGTATTCCCTGGTTTCAGTGGCATCGGTCCATACAGAGCACATGTGTAATGCATTGTATGGCCTCTGTGAATCACATTTGATGGCACCGCATATGTTGCAGGCATCCAGTGGGGAACATAGTGAAGGCACATTGTCCGCAATTATGTTCCTATTTTACTGCTGTACAGGGTGCCATGCCCTCTGCAGCCCACTGCAATCACACCATGCTACTATCTGTCATCAATGTGCAGGGTACTAGCAACATAGCGGGATATTCTAGGCAAGTGTGTTTGTGTATGACATATGGGTTCAGGACGTATTCCGGGTAATAGTAGGTTGCATAGCTAAGGTGTTTGCCTTACAAACACAAGGTGCAGGGTTTGAGTCTCACAAGGGATAACTGGCTAGGCTTAAAATGGCTTGCAAAGGCAGTTAGCTTAGTACGAAGCAATGAAGCAATGAGCATACTTTGTTCACCAGGCCTTTTGTTAGATGTAGGGGAATGGCTTGCCAACACAGTCCCTTGGCTGACTGACATCTGTACTCCTCATGAGGTGGATATTGTGACATATAAGACGGACACCATATAGAAAAACTACAAAACCCACTCCCCAACATGTCCAGTGGTTAGACACTCACAGCCACCTGCACACAGGCTCTGACAGTCAAACACATGCACACACCTGCCATGTCCTGGAATAGGACCCCTACCTAACTTGTGTATCACACTACATCATTACTCAGTTACAGCATGCACTACGGAGATTACTGGGTTACAGTAGTCCCAGAGGTGTATGTCTAGGTGGGTGACATCGGCAGGATTGCCAAAGGGGGTCATGTGAATTGTAAAGAGTGTACATACTCTAAAAAGCATAATTCATATCTCAGGCAGACAGAGACACACACACACAGTTGGTCTTTTTTGGAATAGAACACCTACCTAACTAGTTTATCACACTACAGCAATACACAGTTCCAGCAAGAGCTACATAGAATACTGGCTTACAGCGGTCCTAGAGGTGTATTCCTAGGTGGGTGACATCAGCAGGATTGCCAAAGAAGGGCATTCTAAGTTTACCATGGGTTGTACATGTCTGTTACCTGCGTGTACCTACTGCTTACTGTCGTAAAAACACATTTACACCTACTTAAAAGTGTCTTATGCAGTCCTAATTGACAGTATCAACAAGGCTTGCAGGTCTCAAACCCTGGACCATGCACACTGAGGTCACTGGATGTACCACTAAGCCATCTGGGTTGTAGCCATGTTGCATGAAGTCTATAATGCACATCCTACTACAGGTATTCCACAGTACTGAAAACAAATGGGACAGTCCCATTGTGTACATATTTACAGTACCCTTGAATGTACTGTACTCTGTGAAACAACAAAGACAAGTCTACATCTGTACAACTGTCATAACTACATATATAGTACACACACACACACACACACACACACACACACACACACACACACACACATATATATATATATATATATATATATATATATATATATATATATACACACATACATACACGTCTGAACTCCCTTTGTGTCACAGAAGGGTTCCAAAGGAACCATGTGCACAAAACAGAGGCATCTCTTGTGTTATAACATTTAAATCATAAGCAGTTCACCAGAGAAGGAATGGTTGTTGTGTATGTGGAGTTTGGGGTGGGGAATGATGGCTAATGTAATTTACCCCAGGGATTGTGGAGTTAGGATAGGGGAATGAAGGGTATGGACCTACACCCCAGCGACCACTTCTGTGTCACTGCTCGACAGTGGCACAGGAAAATAACATAGCCAACTGCAGTCATGCTTGACTGTGTATTCTTTACCATTCCTAACTATGTAATACTTTGTAGACACTGGTCACCATAGATGGCTACCATGGTGTGCTAAAAGACATTACACATGTGTATGCCTAGCTACAGGGTAGTCACATACACAAACACGCACACACTTGCCAGTATTGTGCATACACATCTTGCCTATGTAAAGGTAACTAGTACAGTGGTATGCAGTTTGGGTATGTGCCACAGAACACATACAATTACACTTACTGATTCCACGTCTGAGCTTGGTGACATCACAGGACCATTTACTTGCAATGGGGAGGGGGGAAAAGAGAGGTATAGTGGTTGACAAGGATAAAGGTCAGTGCAAAAGGAGGTATCTCTTTGGAATGCAGAAAAACCCACTGCCATGACAGGATACAGACACAAATACACACACACAACCAAACTCAGCCTATGCTGACACACACACTCAGGCATTTGCTGAGTCACACACAAACACACTCAGACATTTGCTGACACACACACTCAGGCATTTGCTGTCACACACACACACAAACACACGCATACAGTTGCCAGTGGTGGAATCAGAACTCCTGCCTATCAAAGGATCACCATTACAGTACTACACCATTATGAGATGCGCCACAGAGATTACACATCCCAAGGCAGTCAGACTGCCCTTCTACAACTGAGGACAACAAGAAGGAGACTGACAGTCACAAAGTACATAGCTGTAGACCTGTGTGTTTAAAGTAGGTGTCCATTACAACCTGTATGCACAACAAGACACACCATCCGCAGGTAGGCCTGAGAGGTATAGTTGTAGCACAACAGTAACCTGAACTGGAGTATGGCCATCTGCAGAATGGACAACTACTATCACTATACAGGGTTACAGTGGGCATGCTCATACACTTAATAGCACAGGGCCGTTTGGGATGCACTATGACTACAACTACACAAGGTTATACTGGGCATGCTCATACACTTAGTAACAAAGGGCTTGTTGGATGCACTGACTCAAATTACACAAAGGAGCAGTGGGTACACTGATACACTTAGCAGCACAGATCTGTTTGGGATGCACTCCAATTCTAACCACTGAAGGCCACAGTGTGCATGCTCAAACACTTAAATGTAAGGAACACATTGTAATGGACTCCTATTCTAAACACACAGGTTTACAGATAGGTACATCTTACCTATCAGTATATATGCACATCATACTGGTTTACTACCTGATACCTGTATGTGGCCTGTAAATGATATATCTGTGTCTGTGCTGTGTGATACACATGCATGCATGTACAAGAAGTACTGACATATATATGTTACGTATACACATTCATGCATGTGTGGACATGACAGACAATTGGTTACCTGGGTTGCACAGGTGGATGCTACCTACAACATGTGTCATAGCAGGTTGTGGACAGTGGCATTATACATGGAACAGTGGCATGTGCAAGCATAATGTGTGAGCCACCTTGAGTAATGGTACTGAGGTGCAATAGTCAAGATGACCTCTCCCGGCTGTGTTAGTAGTTGTCATTATTAGCAGGACGGCTACCCTAAGTATATCTCACATTGGTCATATACACAAGTTCTGCTGCTGTCCGTTACCTTACATGAGGCATTTGCTACCAAGCACATTAATGCCACTTGCAGTTATGTCATGGTATGGGTGGCAACTGCTAGACCAAAACAATGACCAATGTCCTGCTGTTATTATGAGGTTGTCCAGTGTCTGTCATTCCGGGCTGTCATGACCGAACAACAAGCCTTCAACACAGAGCACATGCATCCATGTTACACGTGTGTGTGGATAATACCAAGGTCGCATTTACCCATATAGCCGCATTCCAAGGCAAATGTCCTGCATACAGATGTAACACCCTGACACCTACATGACAATTGCATTGGATGCTTATGCTAACCCGTGCTAGATGTGTGGCTTTAGTAATCCATTTGCCCAATGTAGAGCCTACAATGGGGAATACTGACATCTGTGCAGTGAGGAACACCTGGCTGAAGGCTCTGTAGTGTACAATTGCACTACTGCCATATAACTCAGATCCAGACATGTGGGCTATAACAGTAGTATGGACTATTCCAGGTGGTGGTGTACACATATTCATAAAGGCTACTCACATGTTAAGACCACTACTCTGACATAACGCATCACTGATGAGTCAGGTACAGGTGACAGTGGCAAATGTTGCATTCTAGGTTGTAGCCTCATATACATCCACCACCATGTTCCCAGATTACCAACACACATCCATATGTGGTATGACATAGTATGATAGACCACCAGATGACCCTCGATTGGTGGACTGTACTTAGGCCTACATCAACTGTGCAAAGTACCCATGTACAGACACAGCTGCATAATGTGTTATGCAATGCAATAATACCACTGTTTGTAACCAGTTCAGTTGTACACATACCAGGGTCCCTCGGATGTTGTCAGCATTAACATGGTCAACTGTTGCTATAAACCAGTAAACAACACCCTCATGGTTGGATATGACCTAACCGTACCTACCCTGGATATGTACATCCCACACTCATACAACATAAATTACATTACCATAGCTTACATTTACCTTTCTACATACAGGTGGCTACAGTCATTACACACATGCACATGGCAGATAGCATGCTAACAGTACATAAGGTTTGATATCTGTTTTGACAGAGGTAATATTCCCTCTCTACTGGACACCCATGACACCTATCATATCATGCAACACCCCATGTGGCATGTATGTCTTTAGACATGTCCACCTAATGCAATGCCTACAAACATACCCAAATAATAAGACCATAGGCCCTACACAAGGCCTGTATTGACAGACTCAGGGAAATCCAGTTCTGCTCTGTATGTTCCTGAGTAGTCACAGGTGATATGCTCATGACATGTACAGCCATGTGTGGCCACAGCTCCTACATATACCCCATGTCAACAATTGCAAGCCATGCATGCTCTGTGCTGTCTGGACATTAGCCTTAGTACCACAATAGCCAGTACATGCTGGTGTGAGATGTTTACAAGCCACAGACCTTGCAAATGCTTGAATGAGTGTACTGCCTAGCTCTAACAGAGCACATTGCTGGCACTCTTCCAGTACACATGAGGTGTGCGTGGCAAATATGATGTGGTCGCTGTTGACCATTTCAGTGCCATGGCTTTACCATGGCACTGTAAAAGTAACAGTTCATAGGAGCATGACATGGAATAATGCTGTGTGTGTCACTCTGATATGTGCTATTGTAATATATGTACACATGGCTACTCGGTGAAAGTGGTGGTGTCCTACCAGTACATGAATACAACATCCATTATGGTGTAATGCTTGGCTGTTTCACACATGGTGTGGGGAAGGTGTGGAATGTATCCTCTTAACCTGCTAGTGCACATACTGATGTAGACCGCATATGTATACATGTATTGCTGTTTGTGTAGATTCCATGTGCATGCAGTGTCTGATGTCTGAAGGTGACTGTTGTCTTAGTACATCATGCTGTTGCAATACAGCCTCAACATTACCAATTGTATATGGTGATATGCTCTAAGTACAGTAAGCCGTACATGAGGTATGGACAGATGTTTGGACATGACTACTAAGTGGTGGGGCTTCCTTCCAGATGAATGATTACTGAGGACAGCTCACTGGTGTGTTACACGTCCTACAATATCCTGTGTACCTGTTAAGGTCATGTTTTCTTAATTGTAGTAGAAGACAGACAATGTAGAAAGCTGTGAGGGTGACACTGAAGGCAAACCTCATGACACCTGTAACAGTAATACCTTCCCTGTGCATATATTGTGCATATATTAGTACAGTTGTCAAAGGAAAGAGTCAGTAAACATTGTACCAGATACAATAGTGCTGTACTTCTGTGGTACCTATCATGAGATAGGCTGGTGTTTGATTCACAATACTGGCACGTGTGGGTGTGTGCCCATATATGTCACATATGGTTGGGAATACATCCCACATGTTATCACTCTCCTGAACACTGTTGTTGACACCATTACAGAGTGAAGAGTAGAAAGAAAGGTATAGGCAGGTGGTTAAACCTCACACATGTAAAGTGTCTGTATGTGTGTAACATAGATGTATATCTTTGTGAATGCCAGTGTGTGTGTGTGTGTGTGTGTGTGTGTGTGTGTGTGTGTGTGTGTGTGTGTGTGTGTGTGTGTGTATGGCTGTCTGGTTCCTGGAGTGAGGCTGTATTTTACCATAGTGAAATGTTAATGGCCCCTCCCCCCATCCACTCAAAGCAATCTAGCATCCCTGTTGATATCATCAATCGTAGATGGGCATACTAACCGCCTGTTAACATGTACTCCCTGGGGTGTGACCTGTTGCTACATCGCCTACTGATGGACCCCCCCCCCTCAACACATACACTCACTGCACTGTAGTATCCCTGTCAATGTCCTCGATCTTAAGCCATTCCAACTACCTGTACATGTGTAATCTCTGTGGCTCGTCTTGTAATTACATAGTACTATAATGATGATACGCACATAGGCAGGGATTCTCATCCAAACAGTGGCAACTGTATGTGTGTGTGTGTGCGTGTGTGTGTGTGTGTGTGTGTGTGTGTGTGTGTGTGTGTGTGTGTGTGTGTGTGTGTGTGTGTGTGTGTGTGTGTGTGTGTGTGTCAGAGTGTGTGTTACTGTGTCTGTGAATCCCTGAGTGTGTGGGTGTGTCTGTGTTTGCATGCTGTCATGGCAGTTGGTATTACTGGTTCCCAATGAGAAGCCACTATTTCCACTGGTCTTCACCCTTGTCTTCCAGCATACCACTCTTTTACCCATTCCGTGCTCCAGATAACTATACCTGTGATGTCACCCACTATGGATGTGACATCTCAGAACACAGTAGCTTACTACACAGCTATCATGCTCTTGGATCATTAGAACAGTAAACATAATTGAAACATGGGAGAATATAACTGTGATGTGGAAGCTACAACTTGCATGCAGGTATTATCATACTGACCTGTGGGTAGTCAACATGTACCTATGGGACTCCCGCAAACACCAACATCCCCCAGCACATGCAACTACACCTGAAAGAGGAAGGCAGAACGTCAGGATTAACATGCTGTTAGTGTTGTTACACATGATACATAGTGTCAAACATACAAAATGCACTTTACAACTGCATACATGGTATGTCTGCTGCCTGTCAACACTACTCAACAATTTTAATCTACAATTGTCTACCTAGTATGCTCACCCTGTGCATCAGACCATATGAACATGTCCCTGCACCGATGATGTGGATGACAGGGATGCGGCACAGGGATCATCATATGCACAGGGGGATAATGTTTGCCAGAGGCCTAGGCTGTGCCATTGGATGACATTGTGCGTGTGTGTTAGGGCCTGTGATATCATTGGGTGTGTGTGGATGTTATGCATGTGTGTTGAGGTGCCCTACATTTGTTTCCTGTGTGTGTGTGTATATGCATGCTCACAGGTTTGGCATGTGGCTGGCCTGCACAGGGGTAATATTGACAGCTGCAGACTGGTTTCACAGTTCACGGTGTCTGGCCATGGCCACGTGACCTGCGCCTGCCAGGGGTTGCATGGGCACTACCAGGCAGAGGTCCAGACTGGGTACCGTCTGATGACACATGTCCACTGGATTTGTGTCCCTGTTGGGACCATCCAGGGCCACGTGCTCATGGGCTACTGTGTCCTGGTGTGGACTGCACTGTACCAGCTGCCCTGCTGCTGCTACCACCACTATGGGAGTGGGCATGTGCAGTAGCATGTTCACATAGACCTTCAACAGGTGATGTAGCTGACCTACATCCATGTGCCCAATGCCTCACTCCCACAAGATATTCCAGCACAGACATTCCATGCTCGGGGATTGACATGCCATGGTCAAGGACTCCCACCATGTCACCCAATCGTCTATCCAACACATCTGCAAGATGATGGTGAGCATTTGCAAGTGCCTGGATGTTGTCAGTTAATGAATGGACAGCAGCCCTCTGATCCCTCAGACCTTCTCTGTGCTGCAATTCAGCATGTGCCTGTGCCTCCATTACAGTCTGAAACATGCGTCTGGTGACTCCAGCTGATGTATTTGGTCTCGCAGGGGCATGTTGGCCAGTGGTCCTCCTACTTCCAGCGCTGGGCACATGCCTGTGTGGGACATCACCAGTCTGTTGACTGGGATCATGGTGTGCAGGCACATCTTTCATAGTCACCACACTTCCCTGTTCCATGCTACCATCCACCAACTGTCCTTCATCTATGGCCAGTGGTGATGGGGTATGTGCAGGCAGGGGAACTGTGTGCGAGGATGAGGGGGAGGCAGGTGGAATGGCAACCAATGGCACAGATTCAGCCCCTGACAACCCTGCCTGTGCTGCAATCATACTATCATCATCACTGCTAGAGTCTGTGGGGTCAGTAACATCAGGTGGACAGCAGGAGGGCACTGCACCTACATCAACACCTGTGAGGGGAAGACAAGAACTGTACATTACAAGTTATACCAGACACACACACACACACACACACACACACACACACACACACACACACACACACGCAGACAGATGGACAGACACACAGACAGACAGACAGACATACACAAAGACACACGCACTGACAGACAGACATACACAGACAGACAGACACACACACACACACAGACACACACACAGACACACACAGGCAGACAGACAGAGAGACACACACAGAGACAGAAAGACAGACACACACAGACAGACAGACACACACACAGACAGACACACACAGACACACACTGACACACACTGACACACATGCTACATGCAGGTGATATGACAGATGGCAATCAGCTTAGACAATTATAGTTTCAGCGTAAGCAATTCTAGTGGTACTTATCATACATCCCTGAGTTGCACACAACAGCATGCATGTGTTACAGCAGACAGCATGCACCTTACATAATTATAGTGGTGGTTAGCATACATACCTTCATTGTACCATTTGTGTTAGTACCTATGCCCCATACCTGCAGCATGATGCATGCACTTTGCACCGTTGCACTGCACTGCCATGGCATGTGCAACATACACCACATGTTAACAGACCATCGCTGACCTTTGTACATCTGCCACTGATTCTCTAGGTTGGCCACCACCCCTATGTGTGAGGACATGAGCTGTAGGGTATGTCAACTGCATACTATGTTTGCCTGAGCCCTAGCTAGCATATCCCCCCCCAAAGCAGTGCATGTCTGTTCAACGTTATTCTGCCTACCCCTGAGCTGAGTCTGGACATGGTGCATGTGGCTGTACACACGTTTGACATGGCTGTCCCTACCTTGCAATGGTGCCACAGGCCAGCACAGGTTTACAGTACACCTGCCTGCTGTGTGGCATATGACCTTGCCAATCACATGTAGTATGACATGTCTTCTACTGATGTGTTGAATCTTAAAACAGTAAGCAGCAACAACCAAAACGCTAGCTGCTTATTCCCACAGAACAAAATTCAGCTGGTAAAAATTACTGCAAAGCGTAAAAACAAGTGTGTTTAATAAGGTTAAGCGCTTTCACTCGCAACGCGAGCTTCTTCAGAACACCATTTTGACAATAGCATTCCTTTAAATACTCAAATTGGCACCAAAACAGCGTGAAACAAACAGGAAGTACAAATATTAAAAAATGCAATATTTAAATACATATCTATTAAAACTTTGTAAAAGCATATATAGGTGGTTATATATAAAGTGTAAAATGAATAAACATTCATATACAAGTGGACTGCTCACAAAATCATATGTCTAACAAAAGCGCAGGTTTAATTGAAATGCTGTCATTAATCCCTGGTGGGGTTAAAGCATCAGTATATAGCTGCCACCAAAGCTCTCTGTAAGCCAAATAATTTTTTAGATCACCTCCTCTAGGGTTCTTCCTGACAACTTCCAAGATAGCAAATTTAAATACATGATTGGCACCTAATTCCAAAATATGCCTGCAAAGGGCATTCTTGGTGTCCATTTTCTTGATACAGTACATATGTGAGTATATTCTTTGCCTTAGTTGCCGTTCAGTCTTTCCTATATAATAGGAATGGCAACACTGGCAGATCGCTATGTACACTAACATAGTTGTCCTGCAATTTCCCTTACAGAAAAACAGTTCAGTTCGACCTACATTTTCCAAAATAATTCTACAATTTTCATAAATGGAACCACATTGGTTACAAGTGCCACATTTTGATGTATGTGTGGCTGACAGCTGTTTCGGGAATTTTGCCTTTTCAAGAATACACTTTAAATTCCTGGAGAAGGTGATCTAAAAAATTATTTGGCTTACAGAGAGCTTTGGTGGCAGCTATATACTGATGCGTTAACCCCACCAGGGATTAATGACAGTATTTCAATTAAACCTGCACTTTTGTTAGACATATGATTTTGTGAGCAGTCCACTTGTATATGAATGTTTATTCATTTTACACTTTATATATAACCACCTATATATGCTTTTACAAAGTTTTAATAGATATGTATTTAAATATTGTATTTTTTAATATTTGTACTTCCTGTTTGTTTCATAAGTAATTTTTACCAGCTGAATTTTGTTCTGTGGGAATAAGCAGCTAGCGTTTTGGTTGTTGCTGCTTACTGTTTTAAGATTTTGTGGATCCATTTCGCTACTTTCAGTTACTGATGTGTTGAATGACATGCATACATGTGTAACACAATGGTGTCCTTTCCAGTTTAAAGTATGGTAAAGGTGTCCCAATGCAGGGACGTGTTATACTAACATGGGCCTTCAGCTGATGCAATGTTGTCTGCCACCCTACAAATATGCACGGACATACTGCACATTGAGCTGATGTGCATAGCCATTGCAGGGCATCCTGTGGCTTCACAATTGCTATACAGTGTGAGCTACTGGCACAGTTCATAGCCATGACTATGTTCACATACAATACATATCTAATGTGGAATGTGACCCACATCACTGAGGTGTATACACAATAAACCCTAATGTGAAATGTGTGACACAGTTCACAGAAGGGTATATGGCTGACACCCCTGCACATCTGTAACCATATTACTGATATCTGGCAACTATGCCCACACATAGCTAACTTGCACACAGTCTATGTCCCACATGCCATCTGTGTACCTCACACACATGAGGAGCAGGCATGACAGTGATGTCTGACACCAGCAAGATGAATGTACTGTTTCTGTGGCTTGATATGGATGCATGAGTATGTTGTGCAACACATGTATGTATTTGGATACTGTATAGGTGAATGCTTCCATGTCGTGACACACTCCAGATGTTCAAGACATGTCATGTGGTGGTTACATGTTATGCCTACACAAGCTGTGCACAGGCCTGTATGATGTTTAGTGTTTCACGTCTGCAATATCACCATTACACAAAGGCCATAGTTGTATTGTGTCGAGCCAGTGTACAACATGGTGTACACACATGTTTATCACTTCTACAGGGTGTGTTGCTTCATGTCTCTGGCCATCCTCCATGGCCATGTGTACACATGTTCAGTCCAATGGTTGTGATGGCCATCTTACTTCACATGTCAGTGTTATCCCATATGACATACACCCATAGATGTCATATGCCCCACTGAGGACAGGGTTATGCAGACAAAGGGTGGTATGTATGGGATGTGAGACATGTTTTGCAGGATAGTTGAGCAGTGTTGCAGTCAGCCCACTACATGTCATGGACATGTCTGATAGCACATGACATTGTGTGACATTCATAGCAAGGGTATACTAAACTAGGGTATATCCTGTGGGCCAGGCATACTCCAGCTCAAACACATTTAGTGTGTGTGCACACATATGCTCTCTGTACAGTACTGTTCGTATTCCCAACATGTGTAATGCTGATATATAGTACCTGTCCCTACAGTGGAACACACCTCCTCCATTGTATTCACTGTTGTCCACACATCTGGCAATGACAGTTTGGAAGGTTTGGTGTAGGTGTTTCATATAGTCTTCAATTGATTCACATAGGTAAACAGTGTGAGGCATTGCAGGTCTGACCAGTATCCATTAACAGGACCACTATACATTATGTGTACGTGTGTTATGGCAGATAGCATGCTATTAATATGTTCCGTGCATTATCAGGCCTGGTAAATAATAACAATCTCACCTGACACAGGCTGCTTTCAATGCAAAACACCAGAGGTACCTAAACAGGAGTGTCACAGCAGTAAGATCATTATCCACACTTGTGTGATAGCTACAGGGTGCAATGTCCATGTTAGCACATAAGCCAGTACAATACACTATACTATGGAGTAGGCACATCTGTGCATACATAGAGTAGCAGACTATAGTATGTGGCATGTGTGCATACATGCCTTGCATATGATGTTACAATACATATTGTACAGTAACACATGTAACTATGTAACATATACTTGTGTTTTATGTGCAGTAGTGACTTACCAGGAAACTCCAGGCTTAGTGGTTGAGAGACGCCCACCTCCACAATACCAGCTAAAGCTTGTAGGTGGAGATCTGCAGGTGTCCCCAGGTTGGCCAGTAGCCCCTCCGTACGTGTGAGTGGGGGCTGGGTGAGTTGCCCCCCACCTGTTGCACCTTGTTCCCTGGCGATTGCATTAGCATGCTGTTTTGCCCTTCTTATCAAGTCAGTGCAGTGTCGGCGCACCTGCTGATAGGGCAATTGTGGCCACCTACATCATTTACCCTCCTGCAGAGTTCCTCCCACAGGGCATCCCGCTACTGTGCATCCTGTAGCACATGGCTGAAGAGCATTGTGTAGTTGTCAAGGAGGTATGGGATGAGGACCTCATCCCCCAAGCGGCTGTATGGTGGCAGTCTGCTATGTGGCATACCTGGAAGACATAATGATGGGGACAGGTCACAGTAACTAACAGAGAAGTACAGCAGTACAGCTGAACATACATGTGTATCACATTTATTAAGATTACAAATACGTCTTTGTAACTCTACATGATACTAACACCACTGACATGTATAGGTCACACACATTTGACACCTACTGATTTTATTTATTTATTTATTTTATTTTACATTTGTTGATGATGATGTGATGTTATCGCCATATATGTGTGTGTCGTGTGATGACATTGCTCATACACCATGTGGATGTTGTCTTGACATGAGCATGTCTGTTTGCTTGTAGCGGTGTCTTTACCTATCAGCACATGCCTGGATGTGTTCACATTAATGCAATTGACCTTAATGCTGTGTATAAGCCACATATATAGTCATACATAGCCGTTAGGAACATGAGCTGTGACCCTGTAGACTTGCAAGCATGTATGTGCTTTGCCATATACATCTACATGGCACTGTACAGCTGTGTAGCATCCTGTCATGTATTGCCTGTGTTGCACACGTGTAACACATGGGGCAATAGCTAGCCTGTTGGTATTTTCAGGGTTGGATATCAACTATAGCATGTATGGTCATAATGATCTAGTAGGGTATATGCCCTGGGCCATTTATGAGCCTAGACAGACAGGTTACCTAGCTGTAGGCAACAGACAAGTTTCAGTGGCCAGTTCAAGCAGTGCCACAGAACTGATACACATGGTTACTGATATATTTGGCGTGCGGTCATCACACCATGTCACAGAGAGGGGTGATGT
The DNA here is from genome assembly GCF_019279795.1 of Protopterus annectens. Lineage (NCBI taxonomy): Eukaryota > Metazoa > Chordata > Ceratodontiformes > Protopteridae > Protopterus > Protopterus annectens. The sequence continues at coordinate 136,198,237 of NC_056729.1, forward strand.
GCAGCTTTGCTGGACAGGGATGCATAGCATGGCAAGAGTATGTTAAGTATATGGGATAGAGATCTGTCAGGCATGTTGTGATCCTTGTACTAGAAAGGTGGATGTCCATGACGTATGTGTTTATTTGAAATCAGGATGTGTTAAGTGTAGCATATCCAATATATCTGGGTTGGACATGGCTTTATTCAGGGTAGGCTGCATACTACATAGTGCAACTAGGGATTGTGAAGGGCAGTGTAGGCCATCTACACATGGGCAATAACCTTTAAAGGAAATATGTGATCTATTATGGGTCACATGGGTGTTGAGTATGGCTGAGCAGTTATCTCTATATTCCTGGATGGCATCCTGTCATGATTAGGGGTGCCACATACAACTACTTGTCTTTTGTGGTGACATAACTATCAAAGGGAAGTACTGTCCAGCTGCATCCCATACACACAGTTGCCATTATGTTGACCGCTGCCTAAGTGGTAGTTAATGGGTACAGGGTTTGTAACATAGGGGATGACAATGCAATACTTAGCTTTCAGATTGTGACCATACATCACACACCACACATCTGACAGCCTAAGGCCCTTCTGTATGTTGAATGCAGCACACAATGAGTCAACTATTGCTCCTAGTTCATAGTCATTTGCAAACATGAATAGGCTGATGCCTTCTGTGTTAGTCTATGTGGTATAGATAACAAAGAGGGGGAGTACCAGGAATGACCCATGTATTACTGTGGTTGGCACTGGTTTGATGTGCGTGTATTCGTCAGACACCTTCTGTAGTGTGGATTCTGCAAGCAGTCCAGTTGCCAACCACTCCTGTGACATAAGAATGTACACCTAGTTTACTGAGTGTAGCTGGAACACAGTATGGGTGATGGTGTCCTATGACCTGGCAAGGTCATGATATGCAGTGTGAATCAACCTTACTGTCATCTACATCTGTACCGAGTACATCAATTACGTTTACCATGGTTCATGGCCTTACAGACCAGCCTCAGCAGGGTAGTTGTGCACTATGTCCCATTATCAATGGTGTCTCCCCCTTTGTGGGGTGTGATAACTGTTGCTGTGCACCATTCGGTGTGTACACAGCCTTACATGGAGCTATGATTGTACATGATGTGTATGTGGATAGCTGAATGTTCTTACATTTGTGTAGGATACACCCTGGGATGTTGACAGGTCCCATGAAAGCTGTATGTATGGCTTTAGAGAGTGCAACTTGTACCTGCATAGTTGTTAGTACAGGGGCCCTGTAGTGTACATGGATATATTACTAAGTGTACCTGTTGGGGGTGGGGGGAGGTGGGAGTGGGTTTAGGTTGTCTGAGACCCTATCTGGATGAATGGGTGCTATTTCTGTAGATGCAGTACTTCTCATGCCATAGTGCTGTGCAGCACAGCATATCTTGTCGATGCCATTAGATTAATGACACAGCTATAGAGTGCTATGTGCTTGGCCTCATAATATGTGGCTGATTAGTTTCACAGTAGCTTTGCATGGTTTTATATGGTGTATATGCATCTTACTGAGGCTGACCAGGGATCACCTACACTCATGTGTGTTCACTCTTGCAACAGTTACTACCTTCTGCGGTACAGTTTAAAGCATGGTACCACCAGTTTGCCTACTTGTATGTGTTGGGCTGAATCCTGGTTCTGCTTCAATGGCACAATCACTGCACATATGTGACTGCTTAAGGTTCATTTGTGTAGGATTCAGCATTTGCACATGCATTGTCCATCTGCATGGGTGCCATGGCACTCACCACTCTGCTCTTAGGAAACATAACATTGGCATTGGAGACTAACTATGTGTAGCATACTGTTAGCCCTGTTTGTGTGACTACTGTGATCCAGGTCAGTGGGGTCAATGGAATCCAACATGCATTGAGCGAAGGTGTTGGTACATGAGGAGTCTTCCCAGTTCATACTGGAATAGTTGAGAGTAGCCATTATTATGGTTCTGTCTCAGACCTAATCTTTGCCATTACAGCAAATTATGACAGTTGGGAAGTCCGCGGCCTGGTGGGTGATCTGTCACAAGATGCATTTTGAATTCCACTTTGGCACAAAGGTAGTTGCTCAGCATAATGCATCTGATGTAATGCAAGTGCAATTAGCGTGGGGGTGTACATATCCTTCAGGAATATGGACACACCTGCGGCCCGTGTGTTCCAATAAATGATAATAGACAATAGGTGAGGTATGTGTTATAACATGGTCATGCAGGTGTGCTCTCTGGACCATTGAAACATGTCTCAGCCACTGCACATATATGTTCTCCATGTTAGGGATTGACATATGCATGTCCGTATAGTGTTTCTGACATGTATCATTGTGTAGCGAGACCAGCAGTTTATTGCTTGCCTGTCCCTGTAATAGCAGTGGACCCTCACTTGAACTATGCATGATGAAGGCACTATAGGGGAAGCATGAGACCTAGGCAGTATCCAGATTCCCAGGGGTGACAGGTGCCGGCCCTGTCTGACAAAGCATCATGGTCTGTCAGCCATGTTATCCCAGGACTACAGATACTGGATACCCTGTGACATGCACCTCTAGACTAGACAATTGTGGAATACAATCCTTTTGTCCCTGTACTGCAGTATCATTCTGGACAATGGCAAAATGCTACCCAGGCCTTTGGACATACCTGCATGAGCTACAAGACCTGACAGTTCCTACATGTGTTTCCATGCAGTCCAGGCTACTGCATCACAGGTCCTGCACAACAACATGGAATATGCCAGAGCCATGTGTATAGTTCAAAAGGTGGTCTGAGTGTATGAGTATGTGGCTAATCATGGCAGACAGGCAGCTGACAGTATGTATGCCCTCGTATAGGTCGGTGTGTAACGTAGTGTTAAAGTTTGCATTCACAAATGAGTACTGTTGGGCATGTTTCCAGTCATGTGTTCACAGGTGTGGCACAATTATGCAAACTATGTCATACAGTTTGTGTATTTTGGTGTCTGTCTCTTCCTGCTTGGGAGGTCACTTGTTTGGCCAGATACTTATATGCGTCTGTGAATGTGTGTGATTTCCAGTAGTGTGTGTGGGTGTCCTTACTGTGTTCTGGTAAGGGTATGTATTAGTTGTGTTGATAAGCTGCATGTGTTAACCTACACCTCATGACTGTCCATCCAGTCATGGCTGTAGACTGGGCTGCCTTCCAACTTACCCCTGTAGCTGCATCCCAGACAATGTGTGGGGTATGGTGTTAGGTGGGTTTGGCAGTGTACATGGCATAGAGATTACATTCCCCCAGGATGGCCACATACACAAAGCTGACATTAATAAACACCAGTAGCTGACTAGTGGACATGCCTGTATGAGCAGTCAGTACTACAAGTACCAAGTACTGTATTTAGTCTACGTATTGCCTATGAAGATGTTTCAGACAGTGATGCTCACATGTAAATATTTGTGTTATGGATGTGACAACAATGGCTATTACGGAAACATTGTAGCTACCTTTAGCAGCAATCCTCCTCTGAGGAGCACATCACATCCTGTTAGTTGATTACAGATGATGCAAGTGTCTAGAGGTCTGTTTCCTTCTCTGGGTATATACTCGCATATCCACCAGGACCATGAGCTCTGTTGGGCACAGACACCCACTTTCCAAACTGAGTCATGTATCAATAGGCTCTGATGCCACTATCAACATGATCAGGATATAATCAGTTAGTGTGAGCCATCAGCTATGATGCGGCTATTACACATGGGCAGCTGTCTCCTACATCTTACACTCCTACTGCAGATGTTACACTGGAGTTAAAGATGATATGCAACCTGTTTCATTACCAGAGCTGTGCACTACCTTACATACAGTATGTGCAGGCAGCTGTTAGGTTGGCAATGATAGGTTGGGCTACACAAACCTGGTAGTTCAACCAGTGTGTCTGTACTCTCAATGTCCACTCTATGTAGGTGTGCACATAGCCATTTGGGCCAGCCCTGTAACAAGAGTCACTACACATTTGCATAACATGTACACGTGCACAGCTGTATTGCTTGCAAACGATAGAAGAGAGGTGGATATTACATGTGTTATGTGCATGGATAGTTATCTGGCTCTTCCAATTATCTTTGCTATCATGCTGCTAACCTGTCAGATGAATACTAATGCTATGTATCCTGTCATTGAGTATTGTAATTGCCAATAGACTTAACTACTGTTTGCATAACATAATAGAACTGCTATGTAGAATAGAATACATATTTGCCTAGAATACTTTACATTACACAGTTATTGGCACAATATCCCACAATGCACACCATATTTGCACAGTAAGCCCACCTTTAACATGTTCATCTTACTTATACACCCATACATATGGCGACTGTTACAATATATCGACATATACTATCCTCTGTTATAGCACATACTTGTTGGACCAATCTTGACAATGACATTGGCTGGAAGTATATTGGTGGGTTCCAAGCCCATACCATCCTTTGTGGTGTATGTGGAGTGTGCCGTGTGACCTACAGCAGTACACACATAGAATACTACAAGCATTACTGCTGCTCAACACTACATCGCTACAAGATAGCTATTTCCACTATATGCATTGATTGCACTGTAATTCTGACAGTACAGATACTACATTACTTTGTATCTTATCTCCTGTTGTTTTTTGTTATAACTACCCTCTGTGGAGCTTTTCTCCCCGGGCCTCTACTGAAAATGGACATGTATCCAGATAGACTAGCCCGGTCAACAAATGTAAAATAAAATAAAAAATAAAAATAAATAAAATAAAATACATACACAGACATACTACATGTTATACATACCGTCTTAGTAATTGGAGGTTTTATTAGCTAGTGTAATACTCGTTTTTGGTTCATCTTTCAGTGTTTTGTACTGTCCTACAGGTAGATACAGATAGTTTGAATGTGTGACAAGGCAACCTTTTATAGTCACAGATCAGTAACATGTGCTATCCCGATTGCCAATTGGTGTTCCTAAGTAGCTAATTACATGCACATCAGCTGCGCTGCTACTGCTTTAGCCAATACCATGGCTACAGTGGAGTATAATTGAGTACTCCACTTGGGCATTGACCCTTTGGCTTACTTGTGAGAAAGACAGCATGGAAGTTTTGTTTGGAATCTATTCCAACAGCTGTATGGAAATGAACAGTAATATATATTGTGCAATGCCTAGAGGTGTTGGTCTAAATGTGAGTACTGCTGTTATATTTCTGAACATTGCTACTTGTGCAGGGTTTGTCTGTACCTAATACTTCTGCATATGTTTCAGTCTAGCCAGGTTGTTTGACCAGCTCAAGGCTGCATAGCTGTGCGTATAATGTTAGGGGGTTTACAGTGTGCTTACCAGACATACTTAGTTTGGTGCTACTGTGTATCATACTGTGCTAATAATCATTACTCGGTAAAACTTCCTGGTGTATAAACCTTTCAACCCTCTGAAAAGGGATTAGTTCATACAAACCCTATTACATCAGCAGCTGTTCAATTGAATAATGGCAACTATTTCACATAGGGCCATGTTAGTGTGTCTGTGTCCAGGTATGTTAAAGTTTCACCAGATGTTGTACAGTAGTTGCATAATTGGTTATGCTATGAAAGTATGTATTGATGTAATTATTTCGGTTGTGGGGTAGATGTTGGTGGGTGTACATAACACATGCAGGTGTGTAGGAACCCTTTTTATACAAAGTCTATATGTGTGTGGGTGTTCTTTCCCTATGTGAACACCTATCCCTTAGTGGACTAATACTATGGTAATTGCAGGCTGATTCATTAAGGCACTATTAAATGCTTCATGTATAGCATGCAGGTACTGTTAGTCCATGAATCCTTTTGACAATACATCAGAATGTAATAAAGACTTGCAAAATGAAAGCTGTCTGTGTAATTCTGTCAAGGATATTTGCAGTCATTGCAGTTGTGTTGGTGACTGTGTCCATAGAACATATTTGTAATAGTGTATTGGCATATACTCTTCATATGTTATGTTCATATTGTTTGGGGGGGGGCGGAATGTGTGATTGCTATGGTCCATGTTGTACTCAGATATGACCACTTTGGATGCTGTCTACAGACATGTATGTATGTGTGTGTGTGTGTGTATATATATATATATATATATATATATATATATATATATATATATATATATATGTGTATATGTATATGTGTGTATATGTATATAGATATATACATCTTTGCATACATTTATCTGTACCTCCATAGATGTGTAGATGTTTTTAACCTATCTATATATCTACATATATATGTAGACCTGTATATATCACCATGTCTCTATGTATCTCTCTCTTTATTTATATATATATATATATATATATATATATATATATATATATATATATATATGTATATATATGAGCATACACCTTAAATTGGGTACATGGCGGGTTGTCCTATTTCAACACATTCCTCCCTTTTGTGTTTTAACCTGTCTGCATACACACCTGGGATAGGTACATCCCAGGTAGCTTAGTGCTAGCTTACTCTGAGAATTGAGTACATGGTTGTAGGTTCTATTCCTTGGAGGTGTTATTATTTTACCTCTCAGAGTAGGCACTGGTAGGGAAAGTGTGAATAAGGCACATTTATGCCATTGTGAGCAGGTTTGCCTGTGGTCTGCGTGACTTTAAGCAAAGGTCAAACACGTGAAGCTCTTCTCCGTTTACTGTGTTTCAGGGCCGCTTACCATCGCGCAAACATGTGGAAACTCGCTCACAACTGCTTAAGAGTGCTTTAATCCATCTGCATCCAAAAACCCTTATTCTGGCCCTCAAAATAACCGAACAGCCCTTGAACCCGGGACCATGAACACCACAGTCACTGACTTAAGCTCTAAGGCATCTGAGATATGCATGAATGTTATGGTGTTTAGAATATACGTTGTACTACAGACATTCCGCACTACTGAAAACAAATGTGACAATCAATTGGTGTACATATGTCTGATACACGTTAATGTTCATATGTTTGTCAAAGTAGGTGTTGCACATGACAGGGTGTATTATGAATGAGTAAGGTTCTTGCTTTGTGTCCTTTTTATATTGTCCCCATACTCCATGTATGCCCCTCCAGTTCACTTAATGGACATCCGGTCCAGCCCTCCTTGATGCATGATTGCATTACCCATCATTCCTCCCCCACCCCAATCTTCACATACACAACAACCACCCCTTCTAATGTGAATTAGTTTAATATTAATTGTTATAATACTAGAGCTCCATGTGTTTTGTGGACACTCCAATTCCTGTGTCACGAAGTGTGTCCATAGATGCTTATATATATGGCTAGTGATATAACTGCATAATTTATATATATATTTATATATATATATATATATATATATATATATATATATATATATATATATATATATATATATATATAGATATAGATATAGATATCTATGTGCAGACATCACTGACATATATATATATATATATATATATATATATATATATATATATATATATATATATATATTTCATATTAGTTTGTAACAGTAATACATCTGTAGACTGGAATGTGTTGGTTCACAAACTACAGTACATTACAATGTACTGTACATATGTACACAAAGTCACTGGCTCATTTGTGATCATTACAGTGAAATGCATATGGTATAAGGTGTAGTCTCAAAACCATGAAACATGTGTACACCTCGGATGGTTTAGTGGTACGTCCCATGACTATAGTTTGCATGGTCCAGGGTTCGACACCTGCAATGCTTTACGAATGTTTTTTACTGCAGAATAAGGCTCATTTAAGCAGTTGTAAGCATGTTTAAAAGGATTTGTGTGACATTATAGCAGGGATTAAACACACTTAATCAAATGTTGTAATGTATAACCTGTGCGTGCAAACACAGCCACATCCGCTAAATACCTGTCAGTGACATAACATCTCACTATGTGCTGACATGACATTACATTCTTTGTTGACTGTACTCTCCTGCACACATGGGTTTATATGGGTCATCCGTATGTTTATTATACAGATGATTACTACCTATATATGCAAGTTGTGGTTAAGGTATACTTTTGCACATGATAAACATCCCTGCCTTTATTGGGATTGTAACCTCAAATGCACAGATACTATGTGGATGCTGTAACCATTACACTGTTGACATTAACGTTGCTTCTGCTTATTTCCCATTTAGATGATTTCTATGTGTAAGCTAGGCTAAGCAAAGGGAGGGAGCCCCCAAACTCATATAACAAATGTACTGTGAGACGATACATCACATTCCTAACTACATTAGGCATAGCCCCCTCACTGACACACTTCAAGGGAAACCTTGTTGTGTGAATGGGTAACAGACTATATACTCCTGGGATCATGTGTCCCAGAACCATACAGCCAGAGGGTGGGGGAGCCTGTCCAGTTTGATAGCTGCAAGACCTGTTGAGGGAATTGAATGGTGTTGAATTGCCACATTAACATGCCCTCTTTAGATCACTATGTGCCCCTATCACACTCCACAACCCCAGTCTTCAACAGCTTCCAGCAACTCTGCCTGGAACTGCTTCATTGGCTATGCTTGACAGAGGCTCAGTTACTTCATCAGTGGTGCAGGGAAGGCCAACACACTGTTGCTATGCTTCTAATTGCCCTTGTGCAGATAGATAGTAGGCTATCTTTGAACCTCTAATGTGCAGGCCATCACAACCATAATATGTGAATAAATAGACCTTCAGATCATAATATACAGTGTGAACTCACCATTGTAGCCAGGAAACAGTTGAGTACAGCAAGAACATATAGAACACTAATGCTTAGTCACTCCAAAAGCCTATCTTGGAAGCTAGAAGACATGTATACGTTTAAGGCTTTCTATTGCTTACCACTAGGTTACCTACAGGGGAGATGAAAAACAAGCACAGATGGGGAACATGCATGCATTGATACCATATTGGCCTATGTGTCAGCCTTATGCTTTAGAATACTGGCCATGGCTATTGGTGCCCCCATGGTGCCTTATTTAGGAGAGTCTCGAAGGTGAATACCAGCTCAGTAAACAGCACAATAGCAGATTCAATGAGGATTATGCTACTCAACACCAGGGGTTGTGATCACAACATACATGCACTCACAGCACTCCTCAGGATGGACAACATCAACATCTGTGCATTGACTGAAATCGGTCTTAAGGCTCCTGAAAGCACACCAGCACTACCAAACTACAACCCATACCACACATTTCAGCCACAGAACATGGACTGATAGATATGGAGGGGCTGTATCCATATTCATCAGGGATACCTACACCTCCAGGTTAGTGGGGCAGCATGATACCTCTGCGACCATCCATGTGCAGCTAACATCAGCCACAACTGCAATGTGGAATGTGGCCTGCTATGGATCACCCTCCATGACCCAGGACCTCCACTCTACCTACCTGGAGACAGTGGAGAACATGACAGTCCTAACACACACCCTGGCATTGTTCAATGTCAACTACGATACCATTAACTGGGAAACGTACTCCGGTACTCACTTCCAGGACCAGTGTTTCCTGGAATGTATCACCTCATATGCCCTGTATCAGGAGGTAACCTCCCTAACGTGGGGTGGGAACTACTAGATGTGGTTATCACCAACATGGGCAACAGGTGCACCACAGTGGAGGTTAACTGGTCACTGGTTAGATCTGACCGTGAACTATTCACTGTTTCCACACCCTAGCATCTCCACCACCCACAGATACCACAGTGTATTCCTTTCCTACAGCTAAATTTACACTACTAGTGAGAGGGGTGGGGGGTTTCACAGCCCCCATGCTAAGGGGAAACTGCTCAAGATACAGACAGATTTACAAATGCAGTCTATAAGCACCTACATGGATGTATGGATCATGCCATCGCTGGTAAACCAAGACTCACTCCTCCTAGACAAGGACACCGGTCTGGTGAACCTCTGCAATAAACAGGCTATACTATAGACACAGGACAGTGTTCCAGATACACAGCAAATCCCATGAAGGGCAGACATCTTTGACCACTATTAGTATGATACGTAGGTCCCTCATGACATCATCCAAGGCTAACATCAGCAGGAGAATATGCAAAGATTCAAAAGATAACCACAAAGCCTTCTTTAGCTATGTCAAGGATCTACGCGGTGACACACAGATTTGCACTGTGCCGGTGAAATATAGCACAAAATATGCTGACCCTACTGATATCACCAACATCCTTGCAGATACATTCGGTACATACTTCACCCACTAAAGAGCCACAACACTACCTGAAAGGTACAGTATACCAACCATTAGAGACACACAGGTGGAAATGGCCCTCTTTAACAACAGTACACAGCATCAGTGGAAGCAGATGTTGACCCAGACTACATCTTGCAAGCTGTACAAGACAACCTGCCCCCACCAAATTAAGCATTCCTACCTCAGCCTCTCCACAGGCTACATGCCCATACAGTGTTGCATGGCAACGGTTATTCCACTCCATTGCAGTGAAATCACAACTGACCATGGTAACTACCACCCCATAAGCCTGACTAGCCTGGTCTGCAGGGGTATGGTTCGCATCCTCATGGCACTCATTGACAATGACATTGGTAACCTTCGAACATGTGATCCAACCCAGGTCAGCTTGGTTGAGTGCAGTTCATGCCTGCTGAACCTGTTTGATGTCTTACATACAGTCACCAAGATGTTAGATGACAGGGGAGGTGGTTCACACATACTACCTGGACCTCACCAAGGCTTTTGACACCATGCCACTCAGGTACTATTGATAAACACACCAGCCTGTTCATTCACCCATACATCACAGGTTGGGTTGCCAATGGGCTTACACACAGAACCCACATGGTATGACTAGCAGTCTCCAGGTCCAACTCTTGAACAGTCATGACTGGTGTCCCACAGGACTCAGTCCTGGGAGCCCTACTGTTTGGCATATATGTCTCAGATGTACAGGCAAACACAGGTGGACTATGGCAGACCATGTTTGGCAATGACTGCAAACTGGGAGCCATGATTGATAGTCCAGCTGACATGGACATCCCTCAAGGGGCATCACAGAGAATGTCACAGGGTGCCAACGACACAGCTTCCAGCCAAGTGCCACTAACTGCATGGTCATTCTATTGTGGAATTGGCACCCACATATTAACACATGAGTGGCAGCCACTTTAATACAGACGAGGTAATGGGGTATCTGGGGGACTAAGGTAGATAGTGATCTCCCTGTGACAATCATATCTCCACAGTAGTTAGGACATCCTTCTATGTAGGCCATCTGACTACTAAAGGATTCTCATATAGACATACTGGGGTTATAGTGCCCCTTTACTCATCACTCATCAGTCCCATCATAGGGCATAATAACCCATGTGATATGTACCTCACAGGACATGTCCAACAGCTGGGGGGTCCACAAATGTACCTCACCAAGGGGAATACTGACCTCCAACATATGGCCTATGCAGCTGGACTGAATAAACTCCTGCTTTACTTAGTGGCATCTCGTTTACCCAGAGATGACCTCCACTGACCAACACAGCCAAGTCGAACTCAGGCTTGATGGATATGCTCCACCTATGGGAATCCATGTCACAGTGGGCCACACACTGTAGTGAGCTGACCTTGCCACAACAATAACCAGAAGATACTGGAGGGACAGCTTCCTGTCACAGACACTCCCCATACTTTGGAACAACATCCCTAACTACATTATACAGGGCCCCTCACTAACACTCTGCAAGAGAAACCTTGAAGGGAGGATGGGGAAAAGCAGATGCACCTCAGGGATCCTGCCATTGTCTCTGCTACACAGAGGGATGGTTAATGAATCAATGGTGTGGCCAAAGCTGACACAGTTTGGCTGGCCTTATGAATGGCCTCTGGCAGTTGGCCAAGTGCCTACCTATGAATCTATACATACAGTATCTGCATATGCTGATAGCTTAATTTACTGTTCAGGTGTTGACTTACCTTGTGCCAATGGCTGTTGTGTGCGCAATAGTTGAGGGCTGCCTATGTTGGATGCATATAGTAGACTGCCTATACATGACAATTTACAGGTAGTCTTGTGTGTGTGCCATCCATTTTTACTGTGTGTGCAGGTGGAGAAAGGTGTCAGTCCCTAGGTGCCTACACTGTCAGTGTGTGTGTGCTATACGTTCTCTCTTTGCCAAGGCATGGGCATAATGGGCACACCACCATCTGCCTACTGGGGCTGGCACAGGGTGTTCATGGTCTGAGTACCTCTGTGCCTGTGGGGCCCTTGGCAATGGTGGAGGGCTGTGAGGGCCTTCATCATTCTGTCCCTGCTGCAGCTGTTTCCACAGGACGATATTGTGTAGCATGGCACACACTATGAAGATGTGGGGGGCACATGTGCCTGGAGAATACTGCAGGGCTCCGCCAGATATGTCCAAGCAATGGGACCATGATTTCAGCATCCCAAACACATGCTCTATCATGATTCTGGTTTGTGCGTGTGCCTCATTATGATGTTCCTGCATGGGTGTGTGTGCATTTCTGATGGGAGTCATGATCCACGGTTCCAGTGCATAGCCAGGATCCCCCACCAGGTGGTCATTTGGGATGTTCCTCCCTGGCGAATAACTGATACAGCTGTGAGGCATGCCAGATGTGGCAGTCGTGATAGCTTCCAGGGCTGCCAGCACACATATCCATGATAATGCCCTGGGCATTGCACACGACCTGACAGTTGATGGAGGGGTATCCCTTGCGGTTTATGTAGTGTCTACCTTGCTCATTGTGTGGTGACTTGATGTGTATGTGCGTGCAGTCTATTGCACCCAGTACCTCCGGGTATTCTGCCACACGATGGAAGAGACGCATATTGCTGGCCAACTCCTCCTGAATTCGGGGGAAGTATATGTGCTCATTGGCATGTGGTAATATGGCATCCAGGAACTGGTGTAGTACCCTGGATGCTGATGCCTGTGAGATACCCATGATATCCCCAGTTGGTCTTTGAAAGGTACCTGCAGCTAGTATTCTCAGGCTTACACATACCTTTGTATCCACTGGGATGGGTTCCCCTCTGTTTGTTCTGGCTCTGAGACATGGCTGGCAAAGCTCCACAAGTTGCTGTAGGGTGGCCCTGTCCAACAATTTCATTGCTGCAGCATTTCCTTATTTATTTCCTATTTCCTTCCTGTTTCAGCTGCAGTGTGTGATGCGCATACCCATTTACTGGGTTTACGCGCGTTTTCGTCTCCGTTCACATGCATACTCGGTTACCTTGTGTACTCTCAGCTAAGCATAGCTATGGGCAATTCAACACACCTCTATCCTGCAGCTTTTCCAAGCTTGGGGCAGACCGGTTTAGCAATGCTCCAATGTGCTTACAGCAATGGTGACACACCCCTCTCTTGATGTCATCTTTATCTCAAGGGCTCACCTCGGTGTTATAACGCTATGCTGTGAGGTGCATCCTTACACCAGCGGGGAATCTGTGATTCACTATTACTCCTCTCATTTGCATGGCATTGCCTACTAATACCTAGCTACTGCGCATAACACTGTTACTGTCCCTTAGCAACCCTTGCACCATGAGTATGGTGTAGCATGCCTGCCATTGACTATTATGGGGAAATTGTGATATGTGTTTCATTGCGGTTTTATTCTATATTTTTATATATTCTTTGCGATCCCCTTTGCGCACCGCTGCCCTGCGCTTCCACATCACAATAGTGCGACTATATATATTAAATGTTAATTTTATATTTTGTACATTTTTTTTATGCCAATGGCTATATATTTAGCCATTGGCATATATTAACATTATAATACATGTGTTTAGTCAGCTGTCATGACTCCAATTTTATGTTTGCAAAAATGCAAACCATTTTCTACAGTTTACATTTCTGCATGCTTACACTACACCTGCACCACTTTCTGAATCACTACATACCTTCATTTGCATGCTACACTGCTGCACGTGTGGTAATTAGCATACAAGGCTCAGGAGTTGTACAGGCGTAGCGTACGCAGGTAGTGCACGGGGAAACAGCTCGTACTTGAACGGCGGCCGTATTTGGTGTTAGAACGCCAACGCTACACCTGCACCTGGCGCAAGCTTCAAGAATCCCGGGGGCTGTGTCATTTTGCCTTTTGATTAAATAACTTATAAGTAGGACTTTAGGGTTAGAAGCAAATAAATATAATTTAGGCATTTAGGTTTGTACTCATGGTAATTCCCTATAGTGATTGTAAGTGTGTAGGAATATTTGTATGCCTAGATGGATGAGATCTTCTACATAGTTGCCCAGGAAACTTAGGTAAGGATTTCATGACTGCCTTAGCACAGGTAAATGTAGTCATGTGAAATGGTTTACTGACAGTGGTGGGACAAGAGATGTATCTCTGAATAAAGTAGTGGATGAATCTCTTACAGGGAGCACTTGAATAATTTAGCTGTACTTTGCTGTGAGTTAACATGAAGCAGCACCTCAGAATGCCTAGTGCAAGTAGGCTGGTCAGGTGATAAGTCAGATCAGCTCTCAGCTCTATGGTGATAGGCATTTAGTAAAGTTAGTTACTCTATGGTCCTAACAGGCATAACGATCGGTACAAATATATTAAGTTTATGTGCATCCTGATACGAGTTACAGCAGATGGAGGGATTGTCACTAGTAGGGATAAATTAAGAATTGTGAGTTTTGAAGTTAATTGCCTTAAGTGGTAGTGTTCAGTTAGTAAAGTATTGAAGGGAAGAGTTAATACTGATGTAGTGTTACTGGAAGAGGCTAATTTGGAAGTAAGTGCCTCCACTGATACTGCTAGCAATTGGTTTGGTTTAAAATGTAAGGAAGGGTACCAAAAATATGGAACAGACTGAAGTAAAACCCACATCAGATTATATTGTTTTGAATGCTTCTTGAATTTTTGAGCCTAAATGTGTTAAATGTTTTATCTTTTACTCTGTATAAGTATTATTGTAATTTTTGCATGTACCTGTCTTTGTCTGTATTGGAGCTTTTCTCCCCAGGACTCCATTGAAAACGGGTTCTTTTGGCCCAATGGACTATCCTGGTAAACCAACTGCAAATAAATAATAAATAAATAAATAAAACTAAACTATGATGAGGTAAATGTAGACAGTCTTGCAAAAATGGTACCATATATATTACAGCAATAGTTTGAATGTAGAGGATTAATCACAAAAAAGAAAGAAAAAGAAAAAAATCTGTTTAAGAGACAGAAATGGTCAAGTAGGATGCAAAGTCCAACAGACAAGGTAAAAAGCAATAGTCTGAATGGAACAGATGTCTGACAGCAAGAACAGCCAAGGTACAAAATAGTATGCTCTCACACAGTGGATGTCAGTTAAATAGCAGATAACCTAGTAAGATCAAAAAGTCCATAGCCGAGAATAGCAAAAGTGCAAATGATAGTACAATAGCTGCGAACAATAGAATAGCAAAACCATTTTACAACAAGCAATACACTAATGGCAGAGAATGGTTTGACACTGATACTATTATGCAACACCAATAAGTAAATAGCAGTAAACCAATTAATATCTGTACAATGATAAATACAGTGCAATACTGGATAACAGTTCAATAATGCAGAAGAAGATTTGGAAGTGCAAGTATGTAACAGTGAATTATAGTCAACTCAGTAAGATACTCCAGGTGCAGTTAACAATTGACAAGACCCATATTCAAATCATAGCTAGCTGCAGGCCTCCAACTCTGAATTAAGATGCCCGCTCCACCTATCTGGACCTCTTCAAATGTATCAAGATTCAACCCTTTAATCTGATCCTGGACAACTTTAACTATCCAACCATAGATTGGAAGAACACTCATGCCAAAACACAAATGCCCAGAGATTCCTTGATTTCTTCAATGCAAATGCCGTAGACCAGTTGGTTGACACCCCCACAAGAGGTGAAAATATCTTGGACTTGGTATTAACCAACATGAGTAACCACTGCAGCATCCCTACAGTGTCATCATCCCTGGTAAGATCCAACCACAAAGCAGTCACTTTCAAAGTCACCATGTCTCCCAACCCCCCCCCCCCCCCAGCTAGGGTCAAACAAAAAAACTTCTCCAAAGCTGATTACAAACTCCTGAGGGAAGGTATAAACAGCTTCACAGCCATCTCCTCCTCCACAGAAACTGGCACATATGTTCAAACTTACACCAAAGTACTATATGAGCATTTATATAGCTGCATGGAATCAGGAACACCAGAAAGGACAAAATTATCCTCCTCAAGGAAGAGTAAACCTGTCTGGTGGACATCTACAATAAATAAACTCTATAATAAAAGGAAAACATTAAGTTGCTGTCTAGGACCAAGAAGGAGCAGGTGCCTAATTGGAAGCAATCTTTCCTTAGCCTGAGCAAGCAAATAAGAGCAAGAGTGAAATCATCCAAACCAAACTTCAAGTCCAAATTGGCCACATCTACTAAAGACAATCATAAGGCTTTCTTCCCATATGTCTGCAATCTCAAGGGAAGCACCCAAATCTGCTCAGAACTGGTGGTCAAGGACACCAAATACATAAACTCTGTAGATATAGCCAACCTGCTGGCAGACAGGTTCAGTAAAAACTTTACTCCTCTGTCTTCCCATCAGTAAAACAGGACATCCCCAGAACATGACCGCCTCCCCTTATCTCTAGGGAGCAAGTTATCACTGCCCTGTCAAAGGCAAAAAATACAGCCTCCATGGGACCTGATAACATCCCAGGCTGCATCCTACATGAACTCAGGCAGGAACTTGCAGCACCATTAGGCACCCTATTCAACCAAAGCTTGAGTACTGGCTTCATTACCGCCAAGTGGAGGACAGCTACTGTCATCCCTTTGCACAAAGGTGGAGCATCCACCAATCCAAGGAATTATAGACCCATCAGCCTAACTAGTCTGATCTGCAAAGCCATGGAGGAGATTATCATGGACCTCATTAACAAGGACATTGGCAACCTCCAGACATTTGATCCCACACAGTCTGGTTTTGTCAAGGGGAGGTTATTCTTTCAGACAGTTACCAAGGCCATAGACTAGGGGAAGATGATGCACACCACCTACCTTGACCTGGCCAAGGCCTTCGATACTATTCTCCACTCAGGTGTAACAGATAAACTCCCTCAACTAGGCATCAATCCATATGTTACCAGATGGGTAGCAAAATGACTCACTGATAGAACCCACTTAGTCAAAACAGGGGAAGCATCATTATCCCTTTTGGGGAAAATTATGTCCCTACAAATGATCACATTGATAATAAGGCACTAAAAATGCAGTCAGTCTTGAGGGACTTGGGAACCCAGATTGACAGCAAACTGACTTTTGACTACCATATTGCCTCCATTGTACAGAAAGCTTTCTACATGGCTCGCCTCATTAGTAAGGGTATCTCATCCAGGGACAAGGTGGTCATAACATCCCTGTATTATTCCCTTATAAGATTAATTATTGAATACAATACCCCCTTCGGCATGTACCTCACAAAGCACATGCAGCAGCTGGAGAGACTACAGAGATTCCTAACCCAAAGAATCCAGGGCCTCAAACATCTACCCTACATAGATAGGCTAAAAGCCCTGTCCTTCAACACAGTCTCCTACAGACTCCTCAAAGGTGACCTCTGTCTGGCATACAGTGCAATCTCAGACCCCACCCTGATGGGACTGCTGCATATCCGCAAGTCAACTCCACTTGAGTAACCCGCACGCGAGACAGCAACCTGGTCTGTGACATCAATAGAACTTCTTGGTGGGACAGATTTGTGTCTCAGAAACTCCCCCTTTTGTGGAATAGACTCCCTCTCCACATAAAGTAGAGTACCTCATTAAACCTTTTTAAGCACAACCTGGATAATTGTATGGTGAACAGAAAATACACCCCTGAGATTCCACCTATGTTCCTGTTGGACAGTGGCACAGGGTGCTGACTTGTTGGAACATGGGCTAAATTCTTGGCTAGGCTTGTAAGGGCCTCAGGGCCAATAGCCTAGTAACTTCCTATGATCCTATGATCCTATAAGTAAAAATGCAAAGCAAGACAATAGTAGAGAATTAACAAAAAGCAGAGAGAAAGAAAAAAAAGAAAGCGTAGTATAAATGCAACGAAACAAGCTAACCCCATAGGATTAAAAAAACAAGTTATCTTAACCTTGTAGCTAGTTCCTTGATAGGGAAGACTGTCTTATAGTGTCTTGTATAAATGCTAGCATAATGGATTGATAGTGCCACAATGCTGCACATCACACAGCTTGTCTGACCTTCGATATCAGAAATGTTTGACAATAGGCTATTTTCCTCATTCCTTCTATCTTGTGCATTGTATCGCTATGCACAAAGGTTGGCAGCTCAGCAGACTACAATGATGGCCCATATGACAGTTCTTTATTTTTTAGCACAAAAGTTTACACCACAGCAGGAATTTGCATAACAGGACAATGGCCGGAAGAATGAGTCATAGTAGAACTCTCAGGGGAAGATCGTGACTATTCCTCTCAATGTGAAGAGGTGAGAGTAACTGTCCCAATCCAGTTCAGGCAGACAGGTCCCAGGGCTCACTTTAAGTGTAGCAGTTTGAACCCAGATTTGATAATGGGATGGAGAGTGGAACTGCTTCCACCTTCTTGCGTTCTTATATGTTTCATAAGTATGAGTAGCATTGCACAGTTCAGCAGAATAGATACACACAGGAAATGCATGATATCTGCCTTCTACTATAACAAATACTTTCCTAACTTTTATTGCTGGATTTAATGACTATACTGTTAAAATGATTATTTGCTCATAGGATGTAGATTATACTGAACTATAACTCATGTGGTCACGTGGCACTTACCATGGTCTGGTCCATCGGTCAAGTCCCTTTTGTCAGGTATATAGTGGTCTCTTTCACTTTCCTCTGAAATCTTGTAGAGGAATTTTCCCTTTAAAATGTGAAAAAAAGCTTTGGCCTAAAACTTAGAAGTTTTTTGTGGCATTTTCATTTAGAATGAGCAATGTTAACTTCAGACTCAGTTTCAACTTTATTTAAGGGCTTTGGCACAAAATACTAGGAACAAAATAAGTAATTAAATGTACAAAACACAAAAGGTTTCAAATGTTAGATTTGCAGCACTACATTTAATCCTTAAGCTCTTGAGTTGGCCATGCTGGTTGCTGTCATGGTAACAGATACCCTGTTGTGAATACAACACATATGCCAATTGTTATTTTCCTTCTACCCATATATCATACTCAATAAGTGCTTCTGTAGCATTGCATCTTCTAGCAATGCATTTTGCTAATAGGGATAATAATTAGTATTTTATAGTTCAGTTTTATAGATCTTTTCCAAGACGACAGATGTTCTAGGTGTTATATGTATGTATTTTTTGTAAGTGCAGGGAGTAGAATAGCTCATATTTCTTTATATTTGTTACTATGACCTTATGTCACAGATCTCCTGCCTCATAACTTGTTGTAAGTTTTTATCAGAAGATTCAATACTTATTTCTTTGTAGCATATAGGCTATTTTATATGTCTTTATTACTTAAAAATAACCTCCCCCAACTAACTTACATCTCTTAAATGACATGTTCTCCATGTTGGATATTGTGATGTCATGATGTCATACTTCACTATGGATTTGTGAGGATAACACCTGGCATGGATGCATCTTTCGAATGCCAAAGCAATGAAATGCATGTTATCTTTTGTGAAATCATATAAGTTTATAAAACACACCCTGGGATTCACGAAGCTTGCGGCAGGCGCAGGAGTAGCGTTGGTGTTCCAACACCAAATATGGCCAGCGAGCAATCCAGGTACGAGCTGTTTTCATGTGCACTACCTGCGTACGCTATGCCAGTATGGCTCCCGTATGCTAATCACCCCATTTGCAGCAGTGTAGCATGCAAATTAAGGTATTTAGCGATCCAGGAAGTGGTGCAGGTGTAGCATAAGCATGCAGAAATGAAACCATAAAAAATGGTTTACATTACTGCAAACATAAAATCAGAGCCATGTCAGCCGGCCAAACCCGTGCATTATAATGTTAATATATGCCAATGGCTAAATATATAGCCATTGGCATAAAAAACATGTACAAAATGTAAAAATAAAAAAAAGTTATTTTTTTTCACGCTACCGCGAAGTTTAAGCATAGGGCAGTGGCGCGCAAATGGGATCATAAGAAAAAGAGAAAAAAAAAATAAAGGTGCATTCTAACACAATTCATGTTTTCCCCATAATAGTCAATGGCAGGCATGTTACACTACACCATGGTGCAAGGGTTGCTAAGGGGCTGTGTCAGTGTTATGCACAGTTTCTAGGAATTAGTAGGCAATCATATGCAAATGAGAGGAGCAATACTGAATCACAGATTCCCCCTTGGTGTAAGGATGCACCTCACAGCATGGTGTTATAACACCGAAGTGTGACCATGAGATAAAGATCACATCAAGAGAGGAGTGTGTCACCTTTGCTGTAAGCACATTGGAGCATTGCTAACCCGGATTGCCCGTAGCTAAGCAAAGCTGAAGGAAAGGGATGTGTTGAACTGGCTTTAGCTTTGCTTAGCTGAGAGCACACAAGGCAACCGAGTATGCTTAAGAACGAGATTAAAATGTGCTTAAACCCGGTAAACAGGTTTGCACGGTGCACATCGGAGCTGAAACAGGAAGGATATAAGGAAAAAAATAAGGAAATGCTGCAGCAGGGAAATTGGAGTACAAATGAGTAATTAAGACCTAGGAACCTACAGTGGGCCATTGATAACAGCTAACAAGGTTGCTAGCAGCTACCTGCAAAACAGGAAATGGGAGGGGCTGTACTGCAAAGAAAACAGTAAAGTGTCACAGCAGAACAAAGCAGAATTGCATTATATCAGCTACATAACACATTTTACAACACATGACTGGCTAGGGAAAGTACAAAACAAGAAAAATGGCAGGTGGATGCAAGCCTGACAATGGGAGGGGATCCAGGTTTAAAAGGGAATTAAAGGGCAACAGATTAATCAAGACAGGCAAGCATAACCACACTACAGGCCCCACACTTGCAGTTGTTGTTGTTGTCTTTCGGCTTTTCCCGGTTAGGGGTTTCCACAGCGGAACTCTGGTCTGCTAATGATTGGCAGTAGATTTTCACGAACGCCGAGGTGCCAGCTCAATGTTCAACCTTCAACAAAGGCACGCCCATTTACGCTTGGCTTTCGAATGCCCACCCAACCGCGGGGAGGACATGCAGACTCCACACAGAAAGCACTCCCTGCATTCGAGCCGAGAATTGAATGGGAGAACCTCTTGCTGTGAGGCAACAACACGACCGCTGCACCACCGCTGAAGTCTATAGGCCCCACACTTATAGTATTCACTGTAAAACCCATAATAAGGATACCTTGCAGCTGGAATTGCTTATACACAGCCAAAAACATCAGCAGCATCTATAGCACAATAGTATAAAGTGTGAAAGCACCTCACACACACACTTGTGTATTCCCATGCACACTTGTGTATTCCCATACATTCTGCACCATTGGTGTATACATACGGGGAAGTTTTAATGTGTACATGTTAGGGGCTGCCATAGCTTTGATCCACCAGCATGTGCTGAAGACTAAAGGTGGTGTGGAGGATGATGCTGACAACCACCTCAGGCACCAGAGGTGGTGAAGAGTGTTCAGACCAAGGGTAACCTACCATGGGCTACATAATCAGGAGATAGTAGAGCATGACAGGGTGGACAGGGAAACCCTACAGCAACTTGTGGAGCTGTGCCGGCTACACCTCAGAGCCATAACAAACAGAGGGGAACCCATCCCAGTGGACATGAAGGCATGTGTAAGCTTGAGAATACTAGCCACAGGTACCTTTGAAAGGCCAACTGGGGATATCATGGGGATCTCACAGGCATCAGCATCCAGGGTACTCCACCAGTTCCTGGATGCCATGTTACCACATGCCAATGAGCACATATACTTCCCCTGAATGCAGGAGGAGTTGGCCAGCAATATGCGTCTCTTCCACTGTGTGGTAGAATACCCGGAGGTACTGAGTGCAATAGACTGCACGCACATACACATCAAGTCACCACCCGGTGAGCAGGGTAGGCGCTACATAAACCACAAGGGATACATCTTCATCAACTGCCAGGTCATGTGCAATGCCCGGGGCATTATCATGGATGTGTGTGCTGGCAGCCCTGTAAGCTATCCCGACTCCCACATCTGGCATGCCTCACAGCTATCAGGTATTTGCCATGGGGGACATCCTATATGGCCACCTGGTGAGGGATGCTGGCTATGCATTGGAACCATGAATGATGGCACCCGTCATAAATGCACACACACCCATGCAAGAACGCCATAATGAGGCACACTCACAAACCAGAATCCTCATAGAGCATGTGTTTGGGATGCTTAAATTGCTTGGACATATCCAGTAGAGCCTTGCAGTACTCTCCAGCCACATGTGCCCACATCTTCATAGTATGTGCCATGCTACACAATATGATCCTGCGGAAACAGCTGCAGCAGGAACAGTATGGGGCAGGGCCACACAGCCCCCCCCACCATTGCCAAGGCCTGCACAGGCACATAGTGACTCGGAGGAGGAACAACCTGAGCCTGCCCCAGTAGGCATAAGGAGGCTTGCCCAGTATGCCTTGGCCTTGGCAAAGAGGCAACGCATAGCACATGCACTGACACAGTAGGGACCCAGGGAATGACACCTCTCTCCGGCTCGCACATACAGTAAAAGGGATGCCAAACATGACACTACCTGTGCTTAACCATGTATAGGGAGTATACTATGTGCAACTGACATAGGTAGCCCTGCAGCACCACCCTCAATACTGGGACACCCAGAAGGTAAGTGACTCACACATGCCAGTTGGGGGGGTCACATACCCAACAACAGTCACAGCAAGCAGGATAGGTGTAGACAAACACAAAGAAATTCTGTACAATGACCTCTGAATGAGTCCTATGGGTAACCCCACCCCCAGGCCTACACAGACGGACTACAGCAGGCCAGGAATTTGGATGTAAGATGTGAAGGCTGGGAAGTCAGAAACCAATATGTAGATAAGTAAAGGTAGGATCTGTAGTACACCGGTATGCCTCTAGCCAGCACGATAGGTATGACTACAGACTGAAATGGAGTACCTGACATACCAGTACAGTCATAGCAAATGTGTACAACTGTCAGGTGTGCCCCCCCCCCCATTCTGCGTACACTTATAGTAACAGTCAGGTGTGCTCCCCCCACTCCTGTGTAGAAATGTAGAATCAGTCAGGTGCCCCCCCCCCCGCTATGCAGAAATGTAAGAACAGTCAATGCCAAATGACCAATGGATACCCTGTAGATACAGGACACTACCTGTTGGTGTACAACACAAAGGTCAGCACTGCAGTACAACTACTTGGACTTGATCCACACATGCAGTACAGATGGCCATACTGGGCATGTTCACACACTTAGGGGAATGAAGGCAATGTCAGTCAACAATATACTGAAAGGTCATACTGGGCATGCTCACACACTTAAACACATGAAGGCCATGTCTGCAAACACCAGTGGACCTGACAAATCTGGCAGTCACAGTTCATAGTGCAGGCACAAGTCAGTATGCATCTGCCCCTGCCTTGAACACACAATGGATAGGAATACAGAGATATATGTAAGGACAACACACTATAATAAGCCAAAGGTAGATGGACATAGATGTGTGGAAGAGGGTGACTGTGACAAGGAGCCATCTGGGCCTGTCCCACCCAGCACACAGCCAAAGGGCTCCAAACACATGAGGTGCAGATGTCACTCACGGCAGATACTAGCCACCAGTATCTGTCAGCATGACGGACTATTGCGGTGCACGTGTCAGCTGTGCAACACGACTGTACAAGAAAATGGTCGTCTAGTAGCTGTATACACGTACCTGTGACATATGACCCTGTGTGTGCCCGCATGTGGCATGTCAACCCCTACATGAATGGGATATGGGCCATGCACACACTTTCCTCCCCGTAGCAGTATTATGACATGCCTGCTGAGGTCATCCAATGTGAAATACACCTCTGGTAGATCAGTAATCTCCATGGCGCATCTCATAACTGCTTAAGTTTGTAGTGATAAACTAGTTAGGTAGTAGTGCTAACCCCAGACTTGCCAAATGTGTGAGTGTGTTTGTGTGTCTGTCCATCTGTCTCTGATGTGTAGAGAGAAATGCGTAGTTGGCTACTCACACTCCGTACAATTCATATACTCAACATTGGCAAGGCTGCTGATGTATCTCACCTAGAAATACACCTCTGGGAAAATCTTAGCCTAGTAATCCCTGTAGCGCGCCCTGTAACTGAGTACTCCTGTAGTGTGATAAAGTAGTTTGGTAGGTATTCTAACCCCAGACTTGGAAAATGTGTGTGTCTGACTGAGTAGGGAAATGCTTTTTAGGCTGCTCACACTCCCTACAAATCACATACTCAACTTTGGCAAGGCTGCTGATGTCACTCACCTAGAAATACACCTCTGGGGAAGTCATAGCCCAGTAATCTCCGGAGCACATCCCGTAACTGCATACTCCTGTAGTGTGATAAAGTAGCTAGGTAGGTGTTCTAACCCCAGACTTGGAATCTGTATGTGTTTGTGTGTGAATCTGTGTGTGTGACTGAGTAGGAAAATGTTTTTTAGGCTGCTCACACTCCAGACAATTCAAATACCCAACTTTGGCAAGGCTGCTGATGTCACTCCCCTACAAATACACCTCTGGGGAAATCATAGCCCAGTAATCTCCGTAGCACATCCTGTAACTGCGTACTCCTGTAGTGTGATAAATTAGTTAGGTAGGGGTTCTAATCCCAGACTTAGAAACTGTGTGTGTGTCTGACTGAGTAAGGAAATGCTTTTTAGGCTAATCACACTCCGGACAATTCACATACCCATTTTTTGCAAGGCTTCTGATGTCACTCACCTTGAAATACTCCTCTGGGAAAACCCTAGCCCAGTAATCTCCATAATGTGTCCGGTAACTATGTATTGCTGCAGTGTGATAAAGTAGCTAGGTAGGTGTTCTAACCCCAGACTTGGAAACTGCGTGTGTGTGTTGTGTCTGACTGAGTAGGGAAATGCTTTATAGACTGCTCACACTCCCTACAAATCACATAATCAACTTTGGCAAGGCTGATGATGTCACTCACCTAGAAATACACCTCTGGGGAAATCATAACCCAATAATCTCCCTAGCGTGTCCTGTAACTACATACTCCTGTAGTGTGATAAAGTACGTAGGTAGGTGTTCTAACCCCAGACTTGGAAACTGTTTGTGTGCCTGACTGAGTAGGGAAATACTTTTTAGGCTGCTCTCACTCCGGACAATTCACATACCCAACTTTGGAAAGGCTGCTGATGTCACTCACCTAGAAATACACCTCTGGGGAAGTTATAACCCAATAATCTCCATAGTGCGTTCTCTAACTGTGTATTGCTGTAGTGTGATCAAGTAGCTACGTAGGTGTTCTAACCCCAGACCTGGCAACTGTGTGTGTGTGTTTGTCTGGCTGAGTAGAGAATAATGCTTTTTAGGCTGCTCACACACCGTACAAATCACATACTCAATTTTGGCAAGGCTGCTGATGTCACCCACCTAGAAGTAAACCTCTGGGAAGGTTGTAGCTCAGTAATCTCTGTAACATGTCCTGTAACTGCGTACTGTTGTAGTGTGATTTAAAACCATGTTAGGGTTCCATCTCCACCCATGCCATTTCTAGATGTTTTGTGTGTGTTTCAATGTCTGTGTAGGGAGCAATGCAGTGTAGGCTAGTCACCTGCAGTACAGATAAAACACCCTTCTTTGGTAGTCCTGCTGATGTCATTCATCGTGAAATACACCTTTGGGGAAGGCGTACTCCACTAACGTCCATGGCGTGTACTATAATTGTGTAGTGCTGTAGTGTAATATATGAGCTAAGTAGGGGGTTCTACTCCCAGGCATGATGTGTGTGTGTGTTTGTAACTTGTATCCTGTGTAGAGGTGAATGTGACACCTGTGGGTAATGTAGAGGGTGTTTTGCTCATCATTTTTATGGTGGCCCTAATGACAACCATGCAGGGATAACAGATGTAAATTAGCTGAGAGGCTGGAGTGCAAAGCCATACCAATACATTTGGCATCAAAGCCAGCCAATCACAGTTAGCAACCCTAATATTATCCAGAGCACACACTCAACCCATGTGTCATACGCACAACCATGCCTAGGCAACAGCCAAAATGTGGGTAGTACCCTGCATATTGGCCACTGAAAGGAACTATGCAGTGATAGCAATGGGCTACAGAGGCCATGTCACCCTGCCCATCTGTCCAATATGCACATACATGCAGACAGTGCACCTCCACCTTTTCCCCAATGGACACCTGCACCACCTTTGGTGCCTTCACATGTGACTCACAATGGACATACCATGTGTGACACCATGCACTGTATGGACAGATGACACTGGCATCAGGGAATGCTGTTAGCATGCTGTCAATGGAGGTACATGGTAAACCTGATGCCCATTACCAGTTCCTACTACAGGTGGCCAAGCCTGGCACATCTGCTGATAATCTGTGTTCACAACATGGGCCAGACACCCCAGGTACAGTTCCACATGTCACTGTACATGCATGTGAGAGGTGTGCACATCCCAGACACCATCCATGTCATGACTAAGGAACACATACATGGCAAGTGATGGACAGCATTGGCCACACACAATAGTCACTAAGGTGACTGAATGGGGATGCAATACCCACCTGTGTGATCAAATGCAGAAAACTACAGGCCTGGCCCACAATGCAGACCATTGTCATGTGGCCTGATGCCAAGGTACACCCATCACCTACCCTTGTACAGCCTACTGGCATGTATGACCACCACACACCCGTGCAGACATGCACCCATGCATGTCAGAACTGGCACCCTGTGTGTTCGTGTGTCTGTTGTATGGTGGGTATGTCCACATCCACACTCACTACAATCCCCCAGGGCATACTGAAGCATGCTGTCTGATGTCTGTCACCTCCTCATACTCCTTGTCCATACAACCTCCGTATGGCCCATGGGGTGCATGTGATACCTGCACATTGATGTGGTGTGGCAATCCCGCTAGTGATGAGTTGCACTCCTGGCCCTGCCAAGTGTGTCAATGTGTGTGTGTCCCTGTGTGAGTGTAGCTGTGTTGGTGCTGGCACCTGTTCATGCAGTCAGGCATGTGCTGGACGTACCATATATCCACTGTATTCCTGTTGCAGATGGCACTCACCATCACAAATATATGCTCCACAACAGGTAACCTATGTGGCGCATCCAATAACTGCATCACACTGTGATAGTACTGCATAGTTGTTGGGGGTTTGATACCCTGTTCTGGTAGGTGTGTGATATAATCATGCTTCTGTTTCACTCACCCACCCCACCCTGACATGTATTCACCTCTGTCTGCTTCCCCCACTCCCTCTCTGTTGGATGTGGATACCCACACCTGCTATGCTTAGGCAGCAGCATGTATATTTCAAGTGATGCTCATGATCAGCTGATGACCTCTGCATGAATGGCAGCCCTCCCCTAGCTGATT
Organism: Protopterus annectens; assembly: GCF_019279795.1. Taxonomy (NCBI): domain Eukaryota; kingdom Metazoa; phylum Chordata; order Ceratodontiformes; family Protopteridae; genus Protopterus; species Protopterus annectens. The sequence goes on from NC_056729.1 coordinate 136,225,832, forward strand.
GCATGTGGAACAGCTGTGGTAACATTCCCAATAGCCAATTGCTTGGAAACACACTCCAATGCCTAGGAACATCATGGTGGTGTTGGCCCATTTCACTCACTATGAGCAGGAACTAGATCTGTTGTTTGGCAATCAGCATCTCAGATGGATTGGGGATTTACCTCTAACAACATACACTGTGGAAAGAGGCCAGCAAACAGGATGTGCCTGAGCTGACTACAGACTGTAAGTGCTGCCATACTGCATTTGGAGTAATGTTGGTTTAACAGTGTTTGTCTGGATATGCCTGTTGTACATGTTGCAATACCTGCCATGTCAGTTCCATGTATGTAAAGAATCCCTATCTGCAGGGTCATCTGCAGACTGGGCAGTGTTGTGCCTTTGGTTTCATATGTTAGCCACGGTGCATCTATCTGTGGAATGCAGAAGGTAGTGTGAGGATTGCAGTCTGCAGAAGGTGAAGGCCATGACAGTTACTAACTCCATATCCCTCATAGGACATATGTTGCAACAAACCCCATTACAATGGTAAATGTATGAGGTTATCACAGCAACATATCTATACTGGCCCTGTGTATGTGCTGTCAGACACACCTCTGTCAACTGTTGTATAGATGATGTGCATGAAGTGGTCCATAAATAGTGTCATCGTCTCTGCCGACAAGGCAGTGATATATCAGACTGCTACACATGTTATGTACAGTAGGGGTCATATTACATGACGTAACCTGCACAATCTGTGGATGTTTGTACAGTACTGAGGTCTGTGCAGTGAAGGTGAATGTCGGCAGTGTGTGTATTGCTAATATGTACTTTAGCCTGTGTACAGACTGTGGTGGATGTAATTGTTCTAGCTCCCCTTCCATGTGATGTTACATGCTGCCCCACTGTATGGTACCATTTTGCCGTACATGATTGTATGGCCATACACACACATGTCCCATACCACAGACAGCCATCAGACCAAACTGTGTAGCAGCCCAATATATGTAGGGCATTCTTTGAGTGGCACATATGAGGATGGTGTCAAACAGATAGTCCATATACTGTAATGTTATGCTAGCTTACCATGTGTGGCTATGGCTGTGTTCACATTGGTTATGGTTATGCACTGTCATGCAGGTGTATCTTACCCTGTGCTGTGACATGGCTGTTGAGCCTGATATATATGCAGGTACATGTGCATTCCCCCATAGGAGATGTAGGTCAGTGTTGAGCCAGTCTGCATGTAGTCTGCACAGTGCAATGTGACATGCCTAGCAGCGTAGTGTACTTACCCAGTGAGATGTCATGTGCAAATACATGCCAGATGTACTGCTGCCGGGCCTCCCTTAAAGGTCATGTATATCAGACAGAGCAGTGGGATGCTGTACAGATGTATGTCAATATTTAGTGGGTAGTATGTGTCCATGGCACCCCTGTACCAGCATTCATTATGTGTCAGGCCACACAGGAATGTGTGAATCCAAAACCTATGGTGGCGAATGTATACATGTCGTTATGTGTTCTACCCATCTACATGGTTGTCTACATCCATAACGTCAGGCATGGTACACATGTTGTGCAATAAGGGAGTACGTGTAAACCTCTGGACTGTACAGGGTGTGTCCAAAGTTCCACATATTACATGCTAGTGGCGGTTCTCTACAATGAGTTCCTTAGGATGTCTGTCACTAGGCAATGGCACACATGTTATGAGCAGATGTCACCTTCCATGCACACCATGTCTGTGAAGACAATACCAATGACAGTAGCAATAGTCTAGTAATGTACCTGCTATACATACCTGACATCCCCTTGCACTATGACTTTGGGACTATAGGAGCTGTGGTAGGGCTACACACCAAGTGCAGGACATGTGGTGGAAATATATGTACATAGACTTATCCAGATAGCCATATATATATATATATATATATATATATATATATATATATATATATATATGTTTACACATGTGTACTACTTCCAATTAACACTGTCAAGGCAACCACCCACTATAAATCTCTACAGCATGTGGGTGTGGTCCCTTTACATATCCTGTGAGATGGACATACTACCTGTTCATGGGCATCAGTGTTACAGACAGCAGATAGCAATACCTTTTACAGGAAAAACTGCACACTCAGAGCAGCCACATATTTGTAAGAGGAGCAGGAACTACACACAGACTGTGAGAAGAGTTGTATTATTCTTTGCATAGTACTAGTGTTACATGGTGTATGTGTGTGTACATACTAGTGCACCTTGGAATACAGTCTGTCTGCACAGCTCACTACTGTGGGCCTATCCTCTTTATGGGCAGAGATATGCCTATCATGTGTTGTCCATCCACCACACAGGTCCTGTGTCAGATATTACACTGGCAGTGTATACTTTGCGAGCTATTAGTACATGGCTACATCTATTTCTGTGTCTAACCTCAATTCCCTGACTAAGGGTATGTTGCAGACTGTCCTGTAACACCAGCACCTTGCTTAGTGTATGGCAACAGTGTTCCACATCTGTGCCCGTGTTCCAGCCTCAGTCCTCCATCTATACCAAGCTTTGCACATATGTGATGCTGCAAGGGGTTGTTCTGTAGTGGGCTGTGAGTATATCACACTGGCATTGCTGCCATTAGTCCACTGCTGTTGTATCCCCCACACATATAGTGGGGCTGGGGCCATATATGTGTTGGCATCACCTACACAATACATGTGTGCCCGTATGCACGCCAGAGGCCAGTGTATGTAACAGTGGTATATGGGCCTGTATTATTGTGTGTAGGTGGGGCGCACCATAAATGACCTAGGCTGTTGCTAAATGTGGGGGTAGCAGGGGTGGTCTGCCACAAGGTAACTGGATATACAGTACCGTATACTTCACCTATAGTGACATTACTTACAGGAATTGAGGTACTGCAAGCCTACTGCCCCCTGCCATACAGACTGTCCTGTTTGTCGGTGTGCTCATGATGGTATCAGTTATGCCATGTTAAGTACCAGTTGCAACCCATTAGACCACAAAACATCTTTACCTCCCTCCTAGCGCGTTTGTACAGAGTGTAGCTAGAGGCTGCTGAACTACACACCTGCAGTACATACTGTTGATTGTTTGGTATCCTGGGGGCCAGTCTGTCTTCACTATTGTACAATTTGAAGGGATTGGCCTGGACAGCAACAGTTGTGAACCTTTCCTGACTACTGTAGTAGTTGAACAGTTTCACAGCTGCAGTACTCTGTTTATATGGTTGTCAGTATCTGAGCAGTTATATGACATGGCATATAGAACTGTTATAGTACACAATTAAAGGATTCTCATGTCTGCAAGCCTGTGTGCAGTGTCTTTCCTATGGTCTTTCTATGGGTATATGTTGCAGGCAACGATTGACAATTGTATGGGTGGCCCATACAGTGCCCAGTTGTTCAGGTGGTAACAGTAGGCATAGTGGCCGTTGCATATTGTGTGCACCTTCTACATATGTATCTTCCTGTACATATGTCTGCATGTGTATGTGTAGTCACATATATATATCTGTGTCTGTGTATCTGTATCCTGGGGATGTTGATGGCTTCCACATAGTACATGTCCTATGGGAGGAAGACTGTACTTGCAGGGTGCACATGTTTAGCTGTGGGGGGATGCCTATCCATACAAGATGTATAGTGTTAGAGGCCTCTCAACCCCAATAATGGTGCATGTGGACATACGTGTATTTGCTAATCTGCCATTGCCATGTACAGATGTATGGCCATATATACCTATATAGATATATATATCTGCTAACATATATATGACTATGTCCGTATATAACTACATAGATACATATGTGCATACACATATGTAACGTGCTGTGTATATGTAGACATATAAGTGTAGACACATATATGTGTCGATTTAGGCATATGCATGTATATATGTGCATATATGTTGATATATATGCATATAGCTTTAGAAATTGCTATATATGTGTATATATATATATATATATATATATATATATATATATATATATATATATATATATATATATATGCATGTGTGTATGTATATATATATATATATATATATATGCATGTGTATGTATATATATATATATATATATATATATATATATATATATATATATATATATATATATATATATATATATATATCTACATAGCTAGATATGTTGCATCTGTTTAGATATTAATATATTTACACAAACATACACCTAGATGTTAGTATACATTCTCTGTACTGTTGCATGACTGGATTGGATGATATGTTTCTGAAAACAAAATGTCTTTGTATTTGTCATGGTTTAGTGGTAAATCACTTTGGCTAGAGAATGCAGGGTCCTGGGTTTGAGCCTAGCAGAGGCTGCTTATTTTGTTGCTAGGCAGAGCAAAGATCGTTGGATATGGAGTGATTAAGGCACTTTTAAGCAGTTGTGAGCGGGTGTGCGCGGGTTTATTTGACAGTAAGCAGTGGTAACTTTTGGTTACAGTTCCTTACACACAGTTACCTTCTTGATTGCTTAACCTGTGTGAGCAGTGCTTACCCCCATGCAAACAGGCTGAAACCTTCTCACTGCTGCTTACAAGTGCTAACTCCCGCTTACCCCAGCGCTAATTTCTTTAAAAGAAATGAAAAAAGGGGTGATAGGAAAGTGGTGATAAAAAGGGTACAAAGAGGGAAGGACAGCAGGCAAGGTAGCTAGGGATGTGAAAGAAGGGTGTAGGGAATGTCCATAGCTGTCCATTTCTTCTACAGCAATGGCTGTGCATATGCAATGAATTTGGAAGTACATTTGGACACCCAAACCCCTGAGAGAGGGGTGAGGACAACAATAGTATGTTGTGATGCCAATTAGAAATGTTTACATGTTTCCAGTGGACACGTGTGCAAAATGAACAGCTATGTATGGGCTGTGCTTTTTTTGCGGGAACAGATTGCCTTTTTCTTCTTTTATTTTTAGGTGAGAGTGGGATGTTGGCGAAGGAGAGTAGGTATGATCAGGGAGGATAAGTTGGATAGGATGACAGACAAGACATGCAAGATGCATACAGGGGTGGTATATGACACATGTGGGGGTAAACACCTTGGACGGGGAGGGGTGTTTGGAAGTTGCAAGCCCATGACCCCACAAATGGATACAGTGGGACTGAGGTCCGCACCCATGGGCAGTCACCACTTCACCTTCACAGCCCAGAAGGAGGCTGTGCTGGGGGCTGTGTAGGAGGGGCAGGCTCACCCTGTAGTTGTGCCACTCGGCCCTCATGCTAGTATAGGTGGTCTCAAATCTTCCTGTCAAGCTCCCTACGCACCACGGCCTGGACCGTACCATGTGTGACACATTCCTGTCCGCTCCCGCTCTCGGGGGGGTGAGCACCACCCCCTGCGGCAGTTCCACCCAAAGGTGGTGCAGGGCCAATGGACGAGGAGGTCCCAGGCTGGGCCCCAGATGTGCTGGTGCCCAGCACATCTGGGCATCAGCACATCTGGGGCCCAGATGTGCTGGTGCCCATTGCCATGGACAGCTGAGGTGGGACAGGTGGGTCCACTGGGACCGGCCTTCCCATACAAGCTATGTTGTAGCATGTTTAAAGCTGATATGGGTTAGTAATAGTAAACAGCATTCAGGATTAGTTATGACAGCATGCATAGGTATTCCCATTACCCAGGGCACCAGGTATAAAATAGTTGCAGAGCAGGCAGAACACATGCATATATGGGACAACAGTGGCCATTACAACAACATGCAGGTTTCATCGATGGCAACAGGCCACCAATATGGGAGTATTTTAACATGGCACATGCATAGAAACAGATATGAATATTTATAAACCAATAGGACATATGTCCCAACAAAGGTTAGGAGTGCAGACATACCGAATGAGTTGTGTAAATTGGTTATTTTTGCACATATGGTAGTGGTGAGAGAGAGAGAGAGTTCAATTAACAACTAATAAATCCTTGTAGTTTTCACAACATTTGTAGTCAATGCAGTGGTCTGTCCCTTACATGTATTATTACACTACCCAATGGCCTTATATTGTACAATGGTATGTTTGGAGATTAGTAAGTACTGGACCTGTGTCTTATGTACAGGCTTGAAAAAATGCAGGTGTTAATGCAACATGTTTTGAGACTGATCTTATACACTTTGGGTGAGATGCTGGGATGGCAGGTTTGTTTGCATGTACAGTCTCTGACTGTGTACAAGTCTGACTATCAGTTATATGTCATTAACAGCTGCCTACATTTTCTGGATCATCACACTAATTTGTCAGGGGAGCAGGGCAAAAGGCAGGTGATGTGGGCCATTTATCTGGACATACTGGGCAGACTGGAATAGTTGAGGGCTATGAATTTGCATACCACTCTCTATTTGAGCATTCTAGCAAAATATGTACAGTTGTTACATGTTAATATGCATACAACTTTCTATCTGAACATTCTAACAAACTCTGTACAGTTGTGTGGAATGATTATGCATACAACTTACTAGCACTCCTGGGATTTAAAGCCCTGCTGTGTGTGATAAAAGCGTTACAATTAAGATCACCGTACACTATGCTATCAGGTCATTGTGAAGCTTTGCAATGTTTTCTGTCTAATATGAATGACCTGTTTGCACTTCCAACATTGTTGTACAGAACTTCATACACATTTTATCTGCATACCACAGTGTGGGTAACACTGCTTACTACAACAGTACTATTTAATAACTGCAACAGTACAACAACATATGACTGCAGAGTAAACAGAAGCAATGCAGGGGTTATATCTTTATTCGCAGCATATTACACAATTCTGTATACTGGTACAACACTTTCTGAGGCTCTTACATTTATTTGTTATGACAGTACATGCAGGCTATTTACTAACCTGCCTCATGATGCATCATTTGCAGCCTAGCATCATAGGCATGCTGGTTTGCAGCACGCTCATCTGCAGCTGTCAGTGAAATACAGTGATATTTAGCCATACCTATCCATAGTATACACAAGCTAGGCAATTATTAACTACTTAGTGGAAGAAGTACTTACTCAGTTCTGGGGCATTCTGCATCTACCATGCTTCCTGGATCCACTGTTCCAGGACATCCCCCCACTGCCGCTTCAGGTCTCCATGGTGGTGCCTGACCTGCTCACCAGTCCAGGGGATACCTGTGGCACTAGTGAGGTCACGGGCGAGACTGTCCCAGGCCTCTGTTTTGTACTGCGAGCCCTGGTACTGGCCCTGCGTTAGTCTCCTGTCATGGTGCTTTACCAGGAGCCATACCATGAATTTGGACTCCTGGATGCCCCAGCGCTGCGCTCTAAAGGGAGTGCCTTCTCCCACTCCAGCCATTCTGCCTGCAAGGGAAGCTACAACCAGTTATGAGCCGCATTCCCTCCTCTTTGGTTTAAGTAGGTCCGGATTCCCGCACTTTTCCGTAATTGGCTAGTTTCGAAAAGGCTAAGCTATGGGCACACCTGATTACTTTAGGTTGGCATTGCTTAAAGAGGTATACCTGGGGGCAGATTGTATTGGCGTCCCTACACATTGCTTACACTTACTAAGTTGGGCTGTGATGAGGTTAGCATTGCTTATTGGTTATCTAGCATTATATTTGCCTTTTGGCACCGATATACTATTCATTACAGGTTATATATGTGTCTGGTATCAGTGATTCATGTGAACATACACTGTATGGGGTCCTGGGGACTTCAAACATTTATTACAATGACACCTCAACTCTATGTTTACTGCATTACTCCAATTCACATATTTATGGTCTGTGGTGGGTTATAGAACATCACACTTTACATAGATTCAGTTCACATGTTTGATTTGATTTTCCTATGGTGAGGATTAGTTTGCTGATACCTCCTTTATATGTATTGCTATGATGTCTTAGTGGTTAAATACTGTTACTGTGATGTACAGGGTCCTGAGTTTTAGCCTTGCAAAGACTGTTTATTTTGTTGCTGGGCAGAACACGGGACGTTGGGTACAGAGTGATTAAGGCACTTTAAAGCAGTTGTGAGTGGGTGTGCTTGGGTTTGCGTGGAGCTGAGCAATGCTAAACTCCGGTTACAGTTTCTTACACTCAGTTAGCCTCTACTTTGCTTAATCTGTGTAGACAATGCATACCCCCATGCAAATGCACTTAAACACGCTTACTGGTGCTTATATATTCTTACTACTGCTTATTTATGCTTAATCCTGCTTACTAGTGCCTTATTTATTATGACACTAACACTTTAATTAATTAAATTAAGTAAACGTTTAATGCAGTCCTCCAGTTCACAATTACATGTTATTATGTAGGTTATACAGAAAAATGATGTTAAAATATGTTCATATACACATTCCACATGGAAAATGATATGTGCTGCAGTAGGACTCAAACCAAGAATGCCTATTCGTGATGAGGATGCTCTGACCACTACACTATTGATGTCAATGTTGATTCCACATGTGCTTTTCTATTTGGATGATTTTGATGTGTAAGCTACACTAAGCAAATGGCAGAGACGTGCAAACATGCTGCGCTTTGCTTACACTTTCAATAATGAAGAGATACAACAGTAACATAGGGACATGAGGAATTTAAATTTAATATTTCTAGGGACAGGGGCTCAACATTCAACTATGTGCTTGTGTGTTTACACGTTTGATTTTATTTTAGTGTTCATGGATACTCTTGTATGCTTTGCATACATTTCAGTATCCACGGACACTGACATATTGCTTCTATTAGAGGCAGGCTCTACTACTAAGCAATGTAGGTTGTGCAACTGTGGGGGGCATGTTTATGCCTCCGTAAAGCACTTATACATGACCCCTGCACTCGCACATGTTTCTTGTTCACGTCAAGGGTGCGGCAGCGTGCCTTCATAAATATTCATATGGTGCTGCTGTACCATCTCTGAGGTGGACGCTCGGTGCAAGGCTAAAAGCGTCCTTGTGCTGAGCTTCATGAATCCTGGGGACAGTCTTTTTCCTTTGGTCTCTATTCACTATTCCCATTTTTATTTTCTGTTTTTGGATGCATTTAGAATATTCATGTTAGCTGCTTTAGTTTTACTTCTACTGAATAATTCCCTTTGGTCTTCCCCATTTTAGTCAATAATGCTCTTAGATGGGTTGCAAATTAACATAAATTAAAGTGTTTCTGCTTGAAATCAGTTGGCACTATTTTTTATGTTTTAATGTTAAGAAGAGAGACTATAGTTGTAACCCCTAGCGAGTTTTATGTGCTTAGTGTTTCAAAATGTGATGATTTGAGTTAGTGATATTTTTATTGTTTTTACTTCCCTTGTTTGTTGTAAAGAATCACGCTCACACATTATATTTTTTTCTTTCATAGTTCGTCTGTCTTCTGTGTGGCGATTTAAGAACATTGCCCTCCTTCTTATCACCCAGAGTTACTAATGCCTCTAAATAATATGACACATCGGCTTGATGAGAACTCTTAGAATACTTTAAAAATATTATTTTGCAATATTAATGATATTAATTACAGTGAACTGTGGAAGCTGTGATAGTTGACAAAATAAATATCTACGCACACCGGTATCACTATTGTTGTGCTCTTCACATTGAGTCTAAGCTCCATTGCACAACATTTTGCAGTTTTTTTGCCATAGAATGACATATAAAAATTACTGTTATGGTCACTTTTTACCATAGGACATGAAGTGTTGGTTACCATTACAGTAGAGAGTCAATTATCCGAAATAATTGGAACCAAGAGTAGTTTGGATAATCAAACTGTTCAGATAATCAAACATACATTGAAGCGGATAAAAACTTCTGAAATCTTATTTTTTCTGCATGCAGGGAATACACTTTTCTACCATTCAGCAATTCTAGTGGCTGATAAAGAATATTTTTCACACATGAGCGGCCCACAAGCTCAAAAAACACACACAAGCGAATACATATAATGTTTACATATTCAGACTTCATGATTTTTCCTACCCAAAATTTTGGAAGGCTGCATTCAGATAACTGACATTTTGGATAATCAACGTTCGGATAATCGACTCTCTGCTGTACTTAAATATGGGTAGTGGTACTGCTTAACGTCAAAAGTGCAATGGTGAAAGCAGAAATAGGAATTTGTTGTACTCTGCAAACCCTGATGTCCTTGTGCATGAATTGCTGCAGTACGATATCTATCAGCTTGCACCACCATGTGTCTGACAAGACACAGGTGATGGAAGTGTTCAGAATAGAAATAACAAAGGTGATGATGTAGGGATTCGGTGGGGTGGTGGTGAGTGATAGGGATATATATAACATAGTGGGGTACAACCAATACATTCCTCCAGATCACTGCATTATCCATTGCTGCCATTAAGTTTTTTTTGTATGTATTCATCAGTGACAATTTGCTCTAATCTGTACACAGTGTGTAGAATGCCACACTCATTGAAAGCAATCTACAAATATGTTTGTAAGAGCACAAATTTAATGACATATGCTATCAGAATGGGAAGGACAATTTGGCACAATCCCAGTCCCAGTTACAATACAGCACTGCTGTGAGTGCAGTGGAATGAACTCCTCATATCATCAACACATTGAGCCAGTAAAGCCCATACAAGTGACAGAGGCCACTGACATTATGTTCATTCTATCAGAATTACTTATCTTATTCTGACAAGATCAGTTGTTTGAACTCTGGCAAACTCTTAGCACATGTATTATTATTTTTTGTTTTTTACCATAGGGTATGGTGCTGCGGTAGCATTGTCGCCTCACAGTAAGATGTTGTCCTGTTCAATTCTCAGCTAGAGCGTCTTCTGTGGGGAGACATGCGTGAATGGGCATACCTTCATTGAAAATTGTGCGTCAGGGCTGGCAACTCGGCATGTAAAAATCTACTGCTAATCATTAGCAGACCGGAGTTCCGCTGTGGCGACCCCTAACTGGGAAAAGCCGAAAGACACAACAAAAACAACCATAGGATAACAGTTAGCAGTAAGCTTTGTTGCTCAGTGCTAAGTGATGTGCAAATGCTGGGTACAGAAAATTAGATTTCTGTTTCTGAGACATTTATGGCCATGTGTGTGGAATGTGCATTTACATTTTTGCCAGATTACTGATGTGAAATGATATGATAGGACAGAAATGAAAACGAGAAACAAGTCCATAGTTGGACACTAACTGATTCATTTAGCAATGAGCAGGATGGCATTAGGCAGGACCATCTCTAACCACTTCTTCACAAAGTAAGGATGTATAGTTACAAAAAAATTAAACAAATGTGTGAGAACAACTTAATAATGTAGTGTGACCAATTTCACCAAATCAGGTGTGTAATACATGCACATATGTGAAGTGGAGAGTTATGTAAGGTACAGAGATTTTAATGAGACAGGTGCCCTTTTTACTTATTTTGAAGAGAGAGAGAGAGGAAAGTTGGGGTAGGAAGTCACAAATATCAGAGGTAGGTGTGTAAGGTAGAGTATTTAGCTGGAATAGACATGCAAGACATACATGACAGACAAGGATGGTGATGGATATAAGAGGGAACGGAACACAATGACAAGAAGTAAGTATGGGTTTCAGAGGCACACCCCCATCTAGCATGAGCACAGTGAGAATTTAATCCTCACATTCACATCTGTCACTACTGTTTCCTGCCACAGAAACCTCAATGGTTTGGGCAGCAGTTTTGTAATCTTCTGCAGAAGTTTCTCCATGAGGCTGATTCAGCCAAAGAGGCCCATTTTCATTATCATCTCCACCAGCCCTGCGGCTCCTCTTAGATGACATAATCAGCTCCTCTACTGGCACTACTCCCAGTAGGTACCACTGCAGCAGTTCCCAGGAAAGAGATACCTCATGCAGGTGATGCAGGTAGTGGAAGCGATCAGGAGGTAACATGGACAGGTTGTTATCCAGAAGTGCTGGGTGCCTCTGCTGCCATTTGTATTGTCACTGCAGCCACAAGTGAATGTATAGCAGTTCAAGCAACTGTGGCCAGTCTAACTCTCTGTGTTACTGGTTGTAGTGTACCAAAAATGGATATTTTAGGGGAATAAAATATCAAATATTAGAAAGGATAGAGAGAAAGAGGGCAGGGGAAGAGACATACAATTAATGCAAAATATTTTTAATGGGATCATAGCTAAGTACGGGGCTACTAGTCAGACTACTACAAACCTAGCCAATAACTAGTGGTCAGAATCAAACCCTGTAGTTTATATCTCAGAGCTTAACAGATTAATCATTCTGTCAACCCAGTTATTACAAAGTCCACATACATTGTTAGGATTATTTACATCCAGATACAAACATTTGAGGCCATAAATTGCTTTATAATTATGCTTTGATATCGTTGACTGTCACATTTAACAAACATTCTGCTGAAACTGTAACTATTTTAGCATAAGTTTATAGATGCAATTTAATTGACAACCTATTTGACCTAATTACATGTTATTATGAGGTGGGATTACAAGTAATCAGTACTGAAGTGAAGCACTGAATATGGTAACAGAGATAAAACAGCTGGAATTGAGATCTTTAGAAAAAAGTAGGAGCAAACTAGATAGGAAAGAACTGGAATTGTGGGAACAATACATACAGGGGAGGAATGAGTTTAAAAGTAGGCAGGACTTAAATGAGGTACGTAATGTTTGCCTGAAAATAGTTGGGTAGATTATAAGTGATGTATAATGTTTGCAGCTGGGAGTGTGTCAGCAGTGCTGGATCAAGGTCAAATATGGCCCTAGGCAGGGTAATTAATCAGGGTCCCCTGGAGCAGCCCCTCCTGCAGCAACTCCCTACTCCCCCCACACCACAGCAGCCCTCTCCCCAGCCATTCCAGTATTCCACTACTTGGCTATTTCTCTCCAGTTACCATAAACACTATTCAAACCTGTCAGTGTGCATAGTGCTTTTTTATTTACTTCTACAATGATTACAGATATTGAAATAAAATAGTAAAAACACTATTGGCCATTTGCTAAACAAACAATACAGTCTTAAAAAGAAAACAGACTTAGCATGAGCAGTAAACTTCTCTGCCATTGAAACTCATATGCATTGAAATGGGGTTAAAACACACATTCAAAGAACATGCATCTGGACAGTGGAGAATTAAGTTTACCTTTGGGCCATTTTCAAACCATAGACTCCTTGCACACATTTTAGGGCCATGCATACATGTATGCGTCCTTTGATTACCTTTCTGATTGCATTAAATTATGTTCCAGCACCACTTCTTAGAATGTGTTTTACATTTGTAGTTTTGAGTTTTGAACATTCTTCCAGTAAGCAATGAAACAAAATGTATGAACGAATCAATAATGACAAAACTACCAATTTCAGAAAATTTCAACCATAAAAGGCCACTCAGACATTTGTCATTACAATCCACCAGTATCAGTTAATAAGGACAATCTCTGCAGAAGTAAGTCATCTGGATAATTCTGCATTAGAGATCTTTAACTAATGAAGAGGTTGCTACTGGCAAACAACTTTACATTTCAGTGTTTCATCTACAAATTTAGTGCCTGCTGCCCTTGAAGAATTAATTGTCTATGTAATATTAAAAATTTGATAAGCTGGTAATATTTTAATAGGGAATGACTAACAGACAAGTTAATAGTTACTATTCATCTCATACAAAGGAGGACATACTCAGGAGTGCAGAACCCCTAGCCACTTAAAATGCACCATATAATCAGCAATCAAAAGGGCACAACAATACCAGCACTCCATCTACATGGTGTGGGAGTAGAATCCACAACCTTCTGCACCAAAGGCAATTATGCTGCTAACACTGCAATTCTACACAATTCTGCAGCACAAACAGTAATTGCCATTTGCTAAGCTAAACTGCTGCACATTGAAAACAGACTTACCATGAGCAACAGTAAACGTCTTTTCGTTTGAAACTCACAATTCCATGAAAATGCACTGAAACTCATAATCCCTTGAAAATGTACTGAAACTCAAACTCACAATTCCTTTAGCAGTATGGTAGCTGGTGTAGAGGATTCAGGCTCACGTCTCCTGTAACCAAATTACAGGGTGAAGCCTGATCAAGTTAATTGACTAACCTGCTCCCCCTCCCCCCAACCTAGGGCATGATATACCATACTTCCATACCTCTCAACCTCTTAGCACAAGAAATCTGGACAAAGCCTAAAATAATGGGGGGCAAAGACCCAGCAACAGGGATAGATTTTAAATATTGCTCTTATAGACTTAGAAAGTTGCTAGAATAACAGGATTTGTCTTATCATGCTTTTCTCAAGGAGATGAAGTCTGAAACTCAAATGTCTCTCATTTAATTATTTCAATCTTCACTGATTTGCCAGAAAACCACAACTTTTATGAGGAATAGGCGAAATATATGAGACAAAAATCTGGACAGTTGAGAGGTATGCATACTTCTCAACCTCTTAGTGCAAGAAATTTGGACAATTCAGTGCATTTTCATGAACTATGAGTTTCACTTGTTTTTATACTTAGTGTAGATAAATACCTCACCACTCAACTCTGTTATTTTACCTACTTCAATAATCCTGTCCCTGCAAAACTTGTACTCATAATATCTGTATAAAATTGCAAAAGATGTAAACTTTCTTACATATGTAGCTTACCCTGCTTGGCTTCTTACTTATGTACTGTCTCATTCCAACTGTATAAAATCATAAAAGATGCTTTTATACTGTGTTCATAGGTTCATAGGTGTGGACTAGGCTAATGGTCCTGGAGCCTTTACAAGGCTAACCCATAGGATTACCCTGGCATTGTGCCACCCTACCTTAGTTCCCAGTCCCTCTGTTGAGTAGAGCTATTGGAGTGATCCCTGGGGCCAGTGAGGTGCTCTGTTTGACATATATGGGAAGTCTAATCCATAGCATGGGCAGTCTCTGGATTATGAACCTGTCCCTCTAGCATGTTCTGTTGATTGTGGTAATGAGGTTGAGGTCTCTGGAGCGTGTGATGCAGAGGGATTGGGATTTCTTTAGATGTAGCATTTCTAACAGAGCTGTGTCAGACATGGCTTTGTAAGTCAAGCAGAGATCACCTCTAAGTAAGCGATATGAGACAGAAAATAGTGAGTCTACCCATATGGGACAAGTGTTTAAGGCCTAGTATCCTCTTAGTGAGGCACTTTTGCAGCCTTTCCAGTTGTTGCAGGTGTCTAGTGAAGTACATGCCAAATGGAGCATTGAACTCAATGATTGGCCTAATGAGGGAAGAGTAGAGGGAGACAATGACCTCTTTCTTCCTGGATGCAAAACCCTTAGTAATGAGATGTGCCAGATAGAAGGACTTTCTGACCACAGTGCCAATGTGGTGGTCAAAAAAGAGATTGCTGTCAACCTGTGTTCCTTTATCTATTATAATACCTTCTGTGTCAAGTGGGCTACCATCAATGTGTTAATTCATGGGAACCAGGTTTTTCCCAAAGGGGATGATGTCACATTTTTTGGCATTGAGCTTAAGGCCATGGTTCTGACACCAGTTGTTGGTCTCAGTGAGGCCTTTCTGCAGGATGTCAACATCACTTGGGGAGTTAATAATAGCTCCCAACTTGCAATCATCTGTGAACTTTGTCAGCCAGAGACCCTTTGTGTTGGCCTGGACTTCACAAAACCAAACTGTGTGTGATCCAGAGTCTAGAGATTCCCTATATCCTTGTTTATTAGGTCCATATGATGCATTCCATAGCTTTGCATATCAGACTCGTCAGGCTAATGGGGCAATAGTTCCCAGGGTCTGTCATCACTCCTCCTTTGTGGAGAGAGATGACTGTAGCAGTGCACCATTCAGTAGGGGCAAAGCCTGAGGTGTGGCTGTGATTGAACAGGGCACACAGGTGAGGTGCCAGTTCACTCTGTAGTTCATGTAGAACACAGCCAGGGATATTGTCAGGTCCCATAGAAGCTGTATTTTTGGCCTTGGGCAGTGCTTTGTGCTTATATAGTGTCTGTACAAATATGAGTGCTACTGTGATACTCATGATAATTGCTTGTAATTGATTTGTGAAGCTTTTCTCCCCAAGCCTCCGCTGAAAATTTATATGCATCTAGTCGAACTCTCCCGGTCAACAAATGGAAAATAAATAAATAAATGAATGAAGATACAATTGCCCAAAAATAGGAATAGATTTTAAATATTGTTTTTTTTTTTTTTACTTAGAAAGTTGCTAGAATAACAGGATTTCTGTTAACATGCAATTACTGAACAATATAAATCTGTAACTCATATGTAATTATTTAGAGACTTTAATCCTCTTCAAACTGGCCAAAAAACACAAGTTTAATGAGGAGTTGGCCAAAAATATGAGGTAAAAATCTGGTCACTTGAGAGTTATACATACCTCTCAAACTCTTACTGAAAGAAATCTGGACAAAGCCCAAAATAATGGCTATACAATGGCCCAAAACTAGGGATAGATTTTAAATATTGTTATTTTTAACTTAGAAAGTTGCTGGAATAATAGGATGTGTGTTGGCATGCATTTTTTGAAGGCTATGAAGTCAGAAACTCATGTATATATCATGATTTAGTGACGTCAGTCCTCTGTGAATTGCCAGAAAACCACAAATTTTATGAGAAAAAGACCACATCTATGAGGCTAAATCTGGGCAGTTGAGAGGTAGGTTAAAAACATACAAACACCCACACACACCTACCTACTCTCTGCTCTCACACAGCAACACACGTACACAACTACTCTCTTACACTACAACACACACATTCTCTCTCATACAGCAAAGAATGGCTAACTTAAATTTTACACACACAGACACACACACACACACACACACACACACACACACACACACACACACACACACACACCTTATCCCTCATACAGCGACACACAACACACTTTATCCATCATATGAACAGAACAGGTAGTTTAAATTACACATACACACACACACACACACACACACACACACACACACACACACACACACACACACACACACACACACACACATACACACACACTTTCTCTCTCGAACACAAATGGAACGGCTAGTTTAAGTTTCACATGCACACACACGCGCACACACGCACACACACGCACACACACACACACACACACACACACACACACACATGCACACTTACACACACACACACACACACACACACACACACATACACACACACACACACACGATTCTCTCCAATTTACATTTTTTCTGTTAACAGAACTGGTTAGTTTAAATTCTACTCGAGAGTGTAGTATGTGATTTCTTCAGAGGTGGCGTGTGTGTGGCTCACACGTGGATCTCCTTAAAGGAGAAGACACCATCACCTGGATGTAAGAAGTTTATTTTTAATATATTATTAAAAATAAATGTTTAAGCCTCCTTTACAGAGTGGCCCCCTTCCTGGCCATGGAGCCCTAGGTGACTGCCTAAGTTGTCTACTGCTGGATCCGTCTCTGTGTGTCGGTATGGATTGTGATATAAAATGCTTGCAACTAGGATTGGGTTGGTGTGGCTTGGTTTGATTTATATAGATGTATGATTGCTTATGTTGTAAGTGATGGCTTATGAAGTTTCTTGTGTAAAAAAGGGGGGCAGGAATTTAATGATTTATATAATGTTGCTTAGGTTATATTATATATAGCAATATATGTGAAGCATAATGTTTGTTAATTTTAACTTGTTAATACAGTTTAATTACTTTCATATAAATGTAATTGTGCCTCTGTCACAGCTGTAATTCAATAAAGGTGTTAAAAAAAGTACTGAAATGTAACACATTTAATATATATTTTCAGTAGGTGGGGATTGAACCTAGTTGCATGAGACTTTAGCTAACAAATAAATCATTTATAGAGTTTGCACATCTAGAATAAGCACACACAGTTAGTTTTCAGACAACCACTTGTGGCCTGATGTCCATATACTTGACTACCTATTGGCAAAAATCAATGATATTTTCAGATGGCAATTACTAACACCTGAATGCATGCCTACCCTCTACCTCTGAGGTGTTGCAGTCACTCTTAATGCACTTAATGGTTTTCTTAAATTTCTGCAGGGGCTATATATAAATAAAAGCAGTAATGAAATATTGTGTGTGTTGCCATGGATGTGTTTTGCATAA
Source organism: Protopterus annectens (assembly GCF_019279795.1). NCBI lineage: Eukaryota > Metazoa > Chordata > Ceratodontiformes > Protopteridae > Protopterus > Protopterus annectens. The sequence continues at coordinate 136,243,901 of NC_056729.1, forward strand.
TTATGGGATGATATACTTACAGTATTAAGGTGATGGATTTGTCCTATAACATTCTTCCCATCAGAGAAGGTCAGCTTTTTGGAATTTCATGTCACTGTAATGGTAATGCCACTGCTCAGCCATGTATGGAATGCATGGGTGATGGCCTAGGCCTAGCTGTTCCAGGCCTTAGCCTTCTACTGAGACCTGGTACGGCTCCCCTGGAGTAGCCTTTGTCTCTAATCATTTACAAGAAGGTGTACAAATATTTATGACTCCTCATACCAACTCTGTGCTCTAAATGGAGCACCAGTCTTACCATCTCCTGCCATTGCCTTCCTTCAAAGATCTCAGAAAAAATGGCAGAGAATTAGCAACCAAACTAGATCTCATGTGCTCCACACCATGCAATATGATGAGAGAGATGGCCTACAATTTATGTATTTATTATTTCTGCATGGCTCACTTTAAGGGTGAATCATAGCAGTAACACTTGACCATTTTGATGATCAGTATATATAGTGACCCCAGATCATACTGGTTACATTTGATAACTCAGTACATTTCAATTAAAAATTTCTCACTTAGGGGCACGTGGTTGGGGATGGTTTATAACATCCATAAACTTAACATTAAGAGACCCAGTGTGGTAGAGTTTAAGCTACATAGATGTTTCCCTCTAAAACAATATTGATTTTTAAAGTGCTTTGACTGTAAAAAATACTGACATCCAATTACTGTGGTCATAGCTGCAGTACTGTTTACTGGTGTTCAGAAAGATTAGCATTGTTGGACGTATTATAGTAAGAGTTTAAGCTGCATAGACTTTTTTGTATTAAAAATGCTAGTCATTTCAAACTGCTTTGAAAATAAAAAGATACTGGCATCCATTTACTGAGTACGTAGTCGTAGCACTGATATGTAATGCTTGCATTGTGGTACTATGGTGCAGTATTAAAAAGATTTTAAGATGTACCTTTTGCTTATTTAAAGGAATGCGAACATAGAATATAGGCAAGAACTGCATAATGTTTGCTGTATACTGGAAATAAACTTTCTCACCGTATCTCTCTAATGCTGTTATTGCTTTCAACATTTTTATTTCAGTCACCTCTGAATCACTTAAGCTAACAACACCACACATTAATTGTGGCCACATGCTACAAACATCTGGGACCTCACAGATACTTGGGCCAGAATGAGAACCACCTGTAAACAGTGCAGGTCAGCTGTTAAGGGAGTTTTATTTTAACTAAACTAGAGAAATCTCTAAAAGGCTTAACGTGTATCTAGTGAGCACTTTGCCTGGATCAGCAGCTCATACAGGTTTTCCTGGCCACTACGTAACTTAATAAACATACATTTAGCTGCAAATACAAGTAGCACATAGAAAATATCACACTCATGTAATCCAGCTGCTGAAAAAGGATATAGTAACTGGGAAAACTTAATAAACCCTGGCTAAGCAGATAATACTCTGTAACTTTTGTTAATAAAAGGCTTTAGCCACAAACAAGTGAAATAATGCCTACATTTTAAATAAAGCGCTTCTGAACTGGAAAACGAGTTAGCTGGGTTAAAACAAACCTGAATAGCTGATAATTTTTCTTATAGTGCATGCCGCTGTCTGGCTCCACCCATTCCATTCACCCTCATTCAGGCACTTGGGCTCACTCTGCTCCTCTACTCTCTGCCCATTTCCCACCCACCCACACTATACCTAAATTTATTTTAAACTAGACATGCCCATTTGCCCTATTACCCAACCCAACTAACAAACTAAAATGCATCATGTTTATATAGTATTAGCCTCCACCCATCACAAGATAGCAATACGTATAACTAATATAACTCTTCCAACTATTACAGTATAGTAATACATTTACAAAAAAAAAAAAATTACTATCACTAACATGTAAATAAATCAACATGATACCCATCCATGTTACTGCAATAATAGTCCTAACTATAACAGCAAACCCCACCTCATACCATATTATTCTCAATTGGTCAGCAAGCCCCCTAAAATACTCCATTGCCCTATCCACCACAAATAAAACCTTTAAATATTAAAATATCACCCTCAATCTACAATATTACTTATACTGATCAGATACCACAACAAAACAATCACTATGTCTCACTGAAGTATAGCACAATCATAGTAAAACTCCTCAAGACCATAACACACATTGCCTCACAGTTAACCCTTAGTGGAGATATCCATTGAAAACTTGGCCCCAACACCAACCCATTCCACAAAACACCCTAATGTTGTAGGCATAGTTTACTAAACCTCTATCAGAAAGGATCTGACCTCATATTGTTAAATTTGAACATTAGAAGCATCATTAACAAAACCCAACAACTTCATGCCACTCTCACCCACTACTCTCCTGATATTCCTCTGATTACTGAAACCTGGTTAAGATCAGAAATTAATGATAATTAAATGCTACCTCCAGGTTGCAGTATGTATAGGGTAGACAGAAAGGGTAAAAAAGGATGGGGAATAGCCATTCTATTTAAAAGTAACCTTATTCTAGAGATCCTACAACAAAATACTCTTGACTTCAATAATGCAGAAGTAATCTTTACAAAACTTAAGATCAACTCTAAAGAATACTTAAATATAATCGGAATCTATATACCTCCAGGTAACAACATCTCTACCCTAGAACACATCCTGTACTGTTCCCCAAACTGTCTTCCCCAGGAAACAATTATTATGGGGGACTTCAACATAGATTAGAATACTTGAAACTCACAAAACCCTTCAAATCACATAAACCTCCATGGCTTCACCAAAATCATACAGCCCCGACTAGAATTGAGAAAACATCAAATAGGCAATTCATCCTTGACTAGATATTAAAAAACAGACCTTTGTCTTTATATGCTGGTTTTCTTCCAGATAGTCTCAGTGATCATCTTCCAACTTTTCTACTTAGGCAGTGAATAAATCCGTTGAAACCCACCAGCTATTGTGAAATCAGGAACAAAAACAAACTTCAACACTAAAAATGTCATATTTTTCCTTAAACTCTGTAATTGGGTACCACTGAAACATCTCCCCCTAGAGGAAGCTACAGAATACTTCAACTTAACTTTCATGAACATTCTGAATAGAGTAACTCCCACAAGAACAATAAGAATAAACAGAGCCGGTGTTAGCATTTTGGGGACCCCCAGCAAAAGAAAAGTTGGGGGCCCCCTGAGCACTTCCAGTCTAAGTATCACCATGTCACTGCCAGACTTCCTATCTATCCTTTTAGCTCATGCTGCAAACTTTTAGGAATAGTACACACAGACTGACCTGTAGTTACAATGCTCTTACATTACAACAAGCCTGTATATCGCAGTATGTTGGCCCATCTCACAAAGGGACATTCACAGTTATTGGCATTTAGATATAACAACGACACATTACAACAGCTCTATGTACACTGCTGGACTTAGCTGAAATGGTGTCCTGGGGCACTGCCTACTGCTTCAGCCCCCTTCCCCAAAACACACATGCATCCTCCAGTGCTCCCCTCTGTTTCTCCCCATCTTGGGTTTCCAACACCATGCGAGTTACTTTTTTCTTCTGTTTCTCATGTTTTACTTTTCTCCTCATCTTTTTCAAAGAAGCCTTTATATTTGCTCTAAAGTGCTTTTAAGTATTTTTTTTTCTTTTTGCCTGACCTTTTCATCCAATGATGGCTTGAACAGAAATTATGATTAAAAAAAGAAATTCAGTGTTGCTGTTCAACTTTAGATTTCCTTGCATCCCTTCAACACACCTTTCCTGACCAAGACAGCACAGTAATCACTGTTTAGGAAATAACTAAATTAAGCCACTGCTCCGGAAGCCATATGGGTTATAGATGCTCTAGAATGCATTTTAAAGCATTTCCCAACTTTTTCATCCAACAGTAACCTAAACAAAATTCATGAGTAAGAAAAAGAATTGCAGTTTTACTTTTTTCTTTCAATGAAGACATAAGTTATGCTCAAGGCTTAAAGTTCATAGATGACAAAATAGTAGCTCACAATAAGCTAACAAGCCAGTTTTTTTGTGAGGATACACAGATCCTGTCTTGGAATACTGCCTAATCCCCCAAAAAAGACATTTACTCCTGTGCATCCCTCTGGTGTTAGATTGGGATGAAAGCAAAGGTACAAATGGCCACAGTCATGTATTTCAAGTTACTGCTGAAATACATATACATAGCATGCCTCCTCACTCCTCAGTGCTAAGGCAGCCACCTGTATACATGCCTGATGTGTGGTTGCGAGAAAAGTGGATGCGTTTGATAGCAGAGGCCATTATAAGTTTTATCTTAACAGGGTCATATCACAGCTCAGTTCTGGTTAAAGCGCATAATCAAAAAATTTAATCATTTTTCTCTCCTCATTTTTTTCCCAACCAGAAACAACTTTTGTGGGGCCCCCATACAGTCAAGGATGAATAAGGGATCCCCCCGTATCCATTTATACAGTCCTGAAAATGGCAGGCCAGCAGATTCCTAGAAGATCTAAGTGTCTGAATGTTCTGTGATATATTTTATGCCTTACTTTTAAAATATAATTACCTGTTAGCTGCATTTTTTACTCATACCCAGAAGAAAAATACAAATGTCCTGGCATTATTGGATGTGTGAACTGATAAAAATCAGTGATATTTTTTATACACACACACTCATGCATACGTCACAGCAATACTAGTTTTGTACATATTTCAGCAAATAGCACTACATTTTGCAACACTGGTACTGCCACAACAGATCACTGACTGCTGTTTAGCAGTCGTCATACAACAGGAGTAAGTCACTTTACCTCATTGATGAAAATAAAATAAATGAATACCTGTCACTTTCCCTGATTTCACAGATATTCCTTGATTTTTCCTCATAATTTTGCTCTGTCTTTCATAAAAACATAATAAAAAATTGTATTTGCAGGCAAATCATTTAAGATTACAGACAGTCAGTAAATTCAGACATTATAGTTTTATACTTCTTATTGTCCACAAAATGCATGTCAGTGCAAAATGTGCTAATCTAGTAACTTTTTAAGTGAATTACAGCAATATTTAAAATGTGTTCCTCATTTTGAACCTTTATTCTGATATTATTTTTGGTACTAATCAGAATTTTTCAACAAAGACATTATGTGTTGCAGTATCTGGTGTTCTAGCAGCATTTATTAAACTCCCTGAAAGAGAAACCATCTTTGAAGATCAGAAACATTAGCTGTTCTAACATTCTATGGTGTGCACTGAGATCACTCACTCTGGGCTGCTGATCTCTCATTACTGCTAACCTTGTTCATGTTTATTATCAGCTTTATCCTAACAGGGTCATATCACAGTGCTGTCCAGATTAAACAGTGCAAGCAAAAATTAATTACATTTTTTTCTCCTCATTTTTCCCCAACCAACAGCAGTTTTGGTGGAGCCCCCACATAGTTAAGAATGATTAAGCCCCACCCCCTGCAGCCACAGGTATTGCAGGTACCTACAGCTGGCTATGTTATTAGTTTTAGTTGAGAGAATGTCCACCAACAGGGTTTAACTAAGCCAGGAGCATTGTTCCAGTGGTAAAATATTTAACAGAATTGTGTAGCCTGTTACTTGACAAAACACTGTTACTATAACTAAAAGGCTTTGACTTTTGAAAGAGATATTATTACCCCCCCCCCCCAGTTTATTAAGCATACAAGATTGCTATGCTAGCTTTTGTTATTTAAACAGACATGTTACAAAATATCAAGATAAAATAACTTGCTGTGGTTGGGGCCCCCCTCAGGACCAGGGGGCCCCCAGAGACTGCAGGGTTCGGTGGTACCTAAAGCCAGCTATGAGAATAAAGACCAGCTATGCCCCATGGTTAACAAAAGAAACCAGATCACTACTAAAAGACAGAGCTAAAGCCTGGAATCTGTGGCAAAAAAGCAAAATACAAGTGACTGAACAGGCATATCAAGAACTTACAAATAAAGCTAAAAATAAAAATCAAAGGAACAAGATTAATCACTACCAAGACATTCAAACTAAATATCTAAACAACCTTCAGAAGTTTTGGTACACTATTATTAAAATCCTACAACCTGGAAACACCACTACCCCCACCTCTATAACCACTAACAACTCAGGCTCTATAGCTATGCAGTTTAATAAGTATTCACAAAGTTCATACTAGTCTTCACAAATAATAACTGTTCCACCACCTTCACAGAAATTCCCACAGCAAGCCCAGATAGCAGCACCTTTGATTTCCAAACAGTACAAACAGAGACTATAAAAAAACTCAAACCAACAGCCCTAGCAGTTGTTAACCAACCAGCTGAATATCTAATTTTGGCTGCTGATGCCATCTACTATCCAGTATCCATCTTAATAAACTGACCCATCTCTGAACAAAAGGTACCAGCAATCTGTTAAATCTTGCATATCATTCTGCTACACAAAGGGGGAAAATCATTAGAACTGTCCAATTACAAGTCAATAGCTATATTGTCACTCCTGTCTAAAGTTCTAGAAAGATGCATCTACTCACAAATAATGCAGTATCTCCTTGATAACAACAACAAATGTAAAATAAATAAAAATAAAATAAAATAAATAAATGACAACCTGCTACCCAAAACCCAACATGGATTTTGACCTTACCACAGCACTACTTCTGCCCTAATGAGTTTCACAAACATCATTAATAAACATAGTAATAGGAACCAAGGTAGAATAGTGTCTTTCATCTTTCTAGCTCTATCAAAAGCATTCAGCACCATCTCTCATAACAAACTTATACAAGTACTCTTAGAACTAAATCTTAGCCAATCCACAATTACTTGGTTCAAATACTACTTAACATGGCACCAGGAAGCTGTAAAATGACATAAAAGTATATTTCCTCTACTGCCCATTACTGTAGGTGTACCACAAGGTTCCATTCTAGGTCCCCTCCTTTTTATACTTTTCACTAACAATTTGCACACTGCTACCCTGCATGCTTCCCTAGTCCAATACGCATATGATTCTACATTAATATGCACTGCATTGTCACTCCAACAGCTACAACAACTAATGCAGCAGTCCTTCTCTGCAGTTGAAATGTGGCTTTAAGAAGCTCAACTTATTTTAAACCCTAACAAGACCAAACTCATGTATAGATCCCATATCCGTTTAGGATCATATCTGCAAGCAATACCACCATCTGTCCTGTTTCCCAGACTAAATGTCTGGGTGTTGTTATTGACAACACTATGAAACTTGACCTACACATAGTCCAGACAGTTAAGAAAGTAAATAAAAAAATTGGTACTTTTTACAGAAATAGACAATACCTAAGCAGAAACACAAAGGCTACCATTGCAGGACACACCTGATCTCCACACTCATATATGCTTCACCCATTCTTACAAACCTAAAAAAAAAAAATCAGACGTAGCAAAATTCAATACCTGCTACAGTAAGATCGCAAAGTTTGCAACAGACTCCAACTTTAGAACACACCATTACCTTGCACTCAAACAACTTAACTGGCTAGAACTACTCCAGCTCTTAACTTATAAGCAATTTACTTTGGTCCATGCAGTTCTAAATCAATCTGAAAAATCCCTGCTCTGCAAAACCTTCTACTCCCCTACACTAGTACCCAGTTCTTATGTTCAAATAATTAATCCTTCTTAAAAGTTACCAAATCCAACAATGTCGCTGGAGATTCCCTCTATTCTATATGCATAGCCAAAATCTGGAACTCATTGCCGACATATGTATGGAAAACTACAAATGGTCTGCAGTTTAAAAAAGGACTCAAATCCCATTTATTGAATACAAAGCTATGCTTATGCACCAACCCTAGATAACTTATGAGTGCCTTCTTACAACTACTCCCCTGCTATCCAACTCCTCTATCCTCTCTTCCCTCTTTTTCTTACACACCATCCGTTCCTTCACAGTAATTAATCTGACTCTCTGACCTCAAAACTTTCAGCATCTTTTCTCAATTAGTAACTGGCCTACTTTCGCTTTACTATCTCTCCCTGATATAATATTATTTACCCATGTTATTTCTCCGTAGTTATGCACATGCATTAAGTATTTGGTAGATAGATACATCGGTATCTTGTATTACTAGAAATGTCTATAAACCTTAGTTTATATATATGCAAAACTGGTGTATTAAGAACTCTGTATGTATTACGCTGTACTATGTGTTACTTCTCTGTTGTAATGTTTTGATATTTTCTACAATTGTCCTGTTGGAAATGTGGAGCTTTCCTCCCTGGGCCTCTGCTGAAAAAGAAACTATATCTGGTCTGACTTTCCAGGTAAACAAATGTAAAATAAATAACAGTCTTACACTCAAATATGTATTCACATGCATGATTTGGTGCATTGGAATCAAGTCCCTGGCAAACTAACACACTGCCTACTGAACTGTGTGTATCAAGTAGTAACATTGCAGAAGAATTGACATTACAAATGTGTAAGATGAATAATTCAAATGTGTACATGACTGTATGTTACATAACCTACATCTGTATGTGCATTGGAAAACATACAGTATATATTGTAATAATGTCCATATGGCATTGTCTGTCAGGTGCTCATGATTTGTCTTCTCATACCTGTTATGTGATTCTGTTTAACGTACATCTGCAGACTGATGCAATAGTCAAATGAAGCCCAGCTCAGTTTATTACAACCTATAAATTCTGTGCTGTATGAGTTCCCTCTTTACATTAATGAGTCAAAGCACAAATGCCTTTACGTGGAATACTTTCTCCTTGCATTAATTGTGTTTATATCTTGAATGCTAACTGACACTGCTGATGCCAAACTCTGGAGATGGTATATGGCAGACCCTTAGTGCATGTGTAATTTTCTTTTGATTTTTGCCATAGGCCAAGTACTACCATTTCTCTACATTCATTGGTGACCAGTGACACTGCTTTGTGCCAGCTATCATGCAAAAATGATCACAGAAATTACAGTTGTAGCTGACAAGATCTTTGCTGTGCATGCATGTAATGTGTATTCGTATTAACTGACATCAATATTATTTTATGGAAAGGCAAATATGAAGAAAATTGTCATATATACCACATATGACGGATGTGAACCCAAGCACATTTGAGGCATATTTGGATATGATCATTAGCCAGATATGACACTGAAACTGTATGAGTATGTATTTTCAAGGCTGTTTTGATTTTTTTTACATATTCAATTATATGTGTACTTGGCACTTAATATTTTCTGTTTTCTTTGCAGATGTATTTTTCTTTCCACAGCATGCACACAGATGTGATATGACCACTCTGGGAGACATATCCATCACATTATCAGGGGTACGATCTACAGTAATGAATTACAATTTCAGCATTACATAATGAGTATGAGAATAGAAGTTGTAACATTTTGAATTTGGAATTAGTCAAGTAAAATCCCTCTGTTGATACACATCTAGGTATCTCATGTGAGCACAAAGCTTGACTTTACTGTTACTGCATATGTTGTGGTATTCCAAACTATACATGTTGAAGTGCTCACATAGTAATTATTGTTTGTAGACAAGGGGAGGCAGCAGTTAGCATTGCTGCCTCACAGCAAGAGGCTCTCCGGTTCAATCCTCAGCTGAGGTGCCTTCTTTGCAGAAGAAACCAAACGCCTCGCAGGTATGGTATGCTCGGCCAAACCATTACATAGTAGAACACCAGTGGCCAGCATATGCAGCATATAAACACTTCATAACAAATATAATAAAAACAAATATTTATTTAAGCATGAAATGCAACAAAGTGCACTAATATCATATCAAACCGGTTTCGGCTATCCAGCCTTCACCAGGGAAAAAGCATTTGTCATGCCAAATAATTCATGAATATTTATAGGTACTACCAACCAATGGAAACATGGTATAGTCCATCTCAAACACAAATTTGCAATAACATTCAAATCACTGTATAACCATGATGTAGTAGAGGCATTATAAAAATTACAATAGTGCATCATTAGATTATGTACTAGACTGATACAGATTTCTACCAAAAGTACAGCATATAATCATAATAATATATATATAGTATTATATTATACATAAGTTCAATATTATACAGACCCCTAATGAGAGATTCTGTCAACTGCATCCTAATGTGATGGCATACACTGTACGCAAACCTAAAAGATCCCCAGAAATATATAGATATGTGATATACTAATATCAAGTATTTTATCAAAATAACTCTTAAAAGTGTAAATATATGATATAAATTTTAGGCAAAAATATAGTATATCACAAAAACATTTGATATTTAATACCATGATATATAACTAAATATAATAGACAACCTCAACACATAAAAGCTATTTTGATCAACCAATAGGATCTTACAATAGTACAAAATATAGAAACCCACATAATAATTTGGCAAATATATTTTATCACAAAAACAGTATGATATTTAGATAGAATGACATATAGCAGGATATATTAAACAGCCCAATAGGTGGATTCTGTTACGATGAACCAATAGGCTTTAACAATGGCAGCATACAAATATAAGGCCCTCATAATTACCTAGCACATATATAAGAAATTATATCTTATTTGAAATGTAACAACATGCATACATAAGGCAAGAACAGTGCCAATTGGTAAGCTAAACACATGGATAAAAAACCCATACAAGCATATCTTAGTTCTTTAAACATAATTCATAAGTACATATCATATTTTTTTATGTTCTTCCTAGACATAAAACATGTATTGTATCTATTATGGTTCCAGCATGTGTTATCCCAATTACCTTTCACAAACAGATTATAGGTGGTCATTGAGACCCAGGGGAAATAATGCCCCAAGGTGAATGATCCAATATTTTTCTTTATGGTTCAAAATACTATGCCAACCCTGTTGATTGCTCCTATCACCAGTAATTTTATCAATGATCATGAACATAAATCTAGCATTAGTATGTTTCAAAGTGTGTCTATAAAGAGCATTAGTCTCTTTTTTATTTCTAATGTTGCTTTTATGTTCACTCATTTTTACTCTAAGTGATCGTGATGTTTGCCCTACATAAAATGCTGAACATTGACAAGTAGCTAAGTACACAACCCAGCTACTAGTACAATTGCCAAAGACTCTTAGATCATAAACTCTACTTGTATTGGCACTAGTGAATTGTTTAAGTTTACTTACTTGGTTACAAGATCCACAATGCCCACATGGAAAAGTACCCAGAAGTTGGTCTCCAGTCATTGTCATTTGTTTATAAATAGCACCCCCACTTTCTTTATGCTTATAGTGGGAAAACAGGGTACCTATCGTTTTGCCCCATCTGTATGAGAACTGACATTTAGGGCCCAAAATATTTCTTAATTCTTCATTTGCTAAGAGTATATTCCAATTAGAATCCAAAATGTTTCTGATTACATTATGATTCCGTCCATATGTAGTAACAAACCTCAGTCTAGACTCAACCCCTGTAGTTTCACGTTTTTTATACTGTAGTAACATGTTCCTATCCTGATTCACAGACCAAGTACTAGCTGTAAATATATCAGATTTCTTATATCCTCTTTCCAAAAACTATTTTGGAGATCCAATTTTGCTTCCTCAAAATCATGTTCAGATGAGCTAATGCGTTTAATCCGCAAAAATTGAGATTTAGGTATGTTGCGGATGGTGTGGCGTGGGTGCATGCTAGAAGCATGGAGCAGGGTTTTATATTGTGGATATTTCCTATATGTCTTAGTTCTTAGGGTATGATCATCATTCCTATAAACCATAACATCCAAAAAATCAATGATGTCTGAGTTATATGTTACTGTAAACTCTATACCCCATATATTGTCATTCAAATATTCCACAAACTCCTGCAGGTATGTAGAATCTGCACACCACACCATCCAGCAATCATCCAAATATCTGCGCCATACATCAATTTCAACCATATATAGATTATGAAGTGGGTTGTAAATCATGCATTCTTCAAAGTATGCCATAAATAGATCTGCATATATGGGGGCAAAGGATGCCCCCATAGCAGTACCGTGAAGTTGCCAATAACACTCCCCTTGAAAGTAGAAAACATTCTTGTTAAGCACATGTTCAGCCATACATATAAGTAGTGTATTGAGTCCTGGTGGATATAAACCTGATTGTTCCAACCAATATTGAAGTGCCTGCAGGTCCGCCCAATGGGGTATACTGGTGTATAAAGATTTAACATCCAAGGTGCACATAAGCCAATGTGATTCCAATTGTATATCTTGTATGATTTGGAGAAACTGAGTTGTGTCCTGCAGTCTGACCCTAACCACTGTAAGTAATGGTTTCAAATGTTGTGTCAAGAACACTGATAGTGGTTCTGTAAGAGAGCCGATACCAGACACAATAGGTCTCCCAGGAGGTTTGGAAATGGATTTGTGTATTTTTGGAAGCAGATATAAAATCTGTTTTTGGGGATCCGTTACTGATAAATGTTTGACCGTGTTCTTAGTAATGATCCCTTCTTCTTCCGCCAAATTCAGGAATGTGTCTATCTCTTTTATGAAATTAGGGGTTGGATCAATGGGCGTGTGCATGTAACATCTGGTATTGGAAAGCTGTTCCTGGCCTTCATTCATATAGTAACCCATGTTCATAACCACAACTGCCCCTCCCTTATCTGTTGGTAATATAGCAATATTATGATTATTCCTCAGTTCCTCTAAAGCCATTTTTTTCAGATAAAGAGATGTTCTGACCCATAATATGAGATTCCATATGTGGGAAATGTAAATCCCTGAGGACTGATTGTTGGAATATAGACACATGTTTGTTCATTGGAGGTTGGAATTCAGATTTGCGAAATCTGAATTCATTAGATCTTTGAGAAGTTTGAGAGGTTTGGTCTGAAAAAAACAGTTTTAGATTAAGATTATGACAAAAACTAATTACACCAGACACTGTCTTGTATTCATTAGAAAAAAAGCCTGGTACAAATCCAAGACCTTTATTTAGTAACTTTTCCTGTTCATTAGTCAATGTAACATCCGACAAATTCAACACATTTTTGTATTCATTGTCCATTATCTCAATAGTGTTTGTATCAATCCCTCTACAGAATCTGTTCTGCTTCCCATGTTTATGTTTGCGGCCACCCTGCCACCTTTTTCCACTTCTAAAGGGTGTGCCGAGTTGGACTTTTTGCGCATAGGTGACACCTGGAGCTGGACAATTTCATTATCCATGTAGGAGGATTCCTCCCCTGATGTGCTAGCAAAAGATCTATCATTAGTTTTGAGAATAGACCTAGGTCTCTTCCTAGTTCTGCCACTTGCTGTCCCCTGGCTAGTATCCATGAATCTGACCAATATATGTGATTCAAATGGGCATCCCCTTTGGTAATCAGTGATGCTCCTGTTGAATGTTTTTTAATTTTCCTCTCCCTTGTTTGTTTGTCATAGTTTGCCAATTCTTTTGACAGCTTGGTCAATGAGCTTTCATATATAGATAATGATTCATATTTTTTACATTCCTCACAGATTAATTTAACTTCTGACAAGTTAATATCAATCATTCTCTCATAGTATGAGGCAAGTATTTTGACAAACATCATGGATGCTTGTTGTAATGCTGTGTTCCATTCTGTGGTTAGTCTCTCTTCAGATCTACCAACCAGTGGATGTAAACGTATTCTCAGACCCCTGGGGGCCATATCCCTATTGATATACGCACAAAATAATCTAAGATGCCAAATATTCGCTCTAAGGTTTTTTAAACCCTTGCTTAAATTATTGAAAGCCACATCACAACCATCTGATGGATTATTAATAGAGTGGTTGATTGTAACAGAATCCACCTATTGGGCTGTTTAATATATATAGCTATATGTCATTGTATCTAAATATCATACTGTTTTTGTGATAAAATATATTTGCCAGATTATTATGTTGGTTTCTATATTTTGTACTATTGTAAGATCCTATTGGTTGATCAAAATTGCATTTATGTGTTGAGGTTGTCTATTATATTTAGTTATATATGATGGTATTAAATATCAAATGTTTTTGTGATATACTATATTTTTGCCTAAAATTTATATCATATATTTACAATTTTAAGTGTTATTTTGATAAAATACTTGATATTAGTATATCACATATCTATATATTTCTGGGGATCTTTTAGGTTTGCGTACAGTGCATGCCATCACATTAGGATGCAGTTGACAGAATCTCTCATTAGGGGTCTGTATAATATTGAACTTATGTATAATATAATACTATATATATATTATTATGATTATATGCTGTACTTTTGGTAGAAATCTGTATCAGTCAAGTACATAATCTATTGATGTACTATTGTAATTTTTATAATGCCTCTACTACATCATGGTTATACAGTGATTTGAATGTTATTGCAAATTTGTGTTTGAGATGGACTATACCATGTTTCCATTGGTTAGTAGTACCTATAAATATTCATGAATTATTTGGCATGACAAATGCTTTTTCACTGATGAAGGCTGGAAAGCCAAAACCGGTTTGATATGATATTAGTGTACTTTGCTGCATTTCATGCTTAAATAAATATTTATTTTTATTATATTTGTTATGAAGTGTTTATATGCTGCATATGCTGTTCACTGGTGTTCTTCTTTGCAGAGCCTGCATATACTCCCTGTGGTCACATGGGTTTCCTCCCAAAGACATGCTGTAGGTGGATTGGACACTCTAAACTGGTGTGAGTGCGTGCATGTGTCTGCCTTCTGTGGATGGTTGGGTGCCGGGCTGTCTACTTGACACCATAAAAACTCCACTGCCAATCATGAGCAAACAGGTGATCCACTGTGGTGACCCCTAATCGTGAAAAAGCCAAAAGAATATAAAATGAGACATGCAACTTATTAGCGATAGTTAAGCATTTCTAATTTTTTTTCCTGGAAGGCATTTGATTACCATTTGGATACATTATAAAGTAAAAACTAAAATGATCACTGCATGATGCCACATAATAATGCTATACTATGGCTTTTGTGGATTGAATCCCTGCACCTATTGTACTGAAAATGAGTACATACATCATTAATGCATTGAGCCATTATGGAAATTAAAGAGAAAACATTTTTCTTCACTAATGTCCAGTATGTTACGGGACAATCCATAATGGTGTGCTTATTTTTGTGAAGAATGGTTAAGGTTTTGTTCATGCATAATATATATCTATATCTATATCTATCTGTATAATGAGGTGTCACCACAGCGGATCATCTGTTTCCATTTATTCCTGTCCTCTGCATCTTGCTCTGTCACACCAACCACCTGCATGTCCTTTCTCACCACATCTATAAACCTTATCTTAGATCTTCCTCTTTTCCTGTTACATGGCAGCTTCATCCTTAGCATCTTTTTCCCAATATAATCTGCATCCCTCCTCAGCATGTGTCCAAACCAACATAATCTTGCCTCTCTGGCTTTGTCTCCAAACCTTCCAACCTGGGCTGACCATCTAATATACTTATTCCTAATTCTGTCCACCCTCATCACATCCAGTGCAAATCTTAACATTGTTAACTCTTCCATGTCCAACTCTGACTCCTGCCTTTTTTCAATGCCACTGTCTCCAACCCATATAACATAGCTGGTCTCAATACCCTCTTGTAGACCTTCCCTTTCACTCTTACTGGTACTCGTCTGTCACAAATCACTCCTAACACTCTTCTCCACCCACTCCATCCTGCCTGTACTCTCTTCTTCACCTCTCTTCCACACTCACCATTACTCTGAACTGTTGATCCCAAGTATTTAAACTGATCCACCTTCACGACCTCTACTCCCTGCATCCTGACCATTCATCTAGCCTCCCTCTCATTCACACACATATATTCTGTCTTAGTCCTACTGACCTTCATTCCTCTTATCTCTAGAGCATATCTCCACCTCTATAGGGTCTCCTCCACCTGTTCTCTACTCTCACTACAGATCACAATGTCATCTGCAAACATCATAATCCACGGGGACTCCTGTCTGATCTCATCTGTCAACCTGTCCATCACCATTGCAAATAAGAAAGGACTCAAAGCTGATCCTTGATGTAATCCTACCTCCACCTTAAACACATCCGTCACTCCCACAGCAGACCTCACCGCTGTCACATTACACTCGTACATATCCTGTACCACTCTTACATACTTCTCTGACACTACCGACTTCCTCATACAATACCACAACTCCTCTCTAGGCACCCTGTTATATGCTTTCACTAAGTCCACAAAGACACAATGCAACTCCTTCTGAACTTCTCTGTACTTCTCCATTAACACTCTCAGAGCAAACATCACATCTGTAGTGATCTTTCCTGGCATGAAACCATACTGCTGATCACTAATCATCACCTCCCTTCTTAACCTAGCTTCCACAACTCTTTCCCATAACTTCATGTTGTGACTGATCAATTTAATCCCCTGTAGTTACTACAGCTCTGCACATCACCCTTATTCTTAAAAATTAGTACCAAAACACTTTTTCTCCATTCCTCAGGCATCCTCTCACTTTCCAAGATTTCATTAAACAATCTAGTTAAAAAGTTCACTGCCATTTCACCTAAACACCTCCATGCTTCCACAGGTATGTCATCTGGATCAACAGCCTTTCCATTCTTCATCCTCTTCATAGCTATCCTTACTTCCTCCTTGCTAATCCACTGCAATTCATGATTCACTATCCGCACATCATCCAACCTTCTCTCCCACTCATTCTCTTCATCCATCAGCCCATCAAAGTCCTCTTTCCATCTGCTCAACACACTCTCCTCACTTGTGAGTACATTTACCTCCTTATCCGTTATCACCCTTACCTGCTGCACATCTTTACTAGCTCAGTCCCTCTGTCTAGCTAATCAGTACAGGTCCTTTTCTCCCTCCTTAGTGGCCAACCTTTCATACAACTCTTCATACACCTTATCCTTAGCCTTCACCACCTCTCTCTTTGCCATGTACCTCATCTCCTTATACTCCTGTCTACTTTCTTCATCTCTCTGCCAATCCCACGTCTTCTTCGCCAACATCTTTCTCCGTATACTCTCCTGTACTTCCTCATTCCACCACCAGGTCTCTTTGTCCTCCTTCCTCTTTCTAGATGTCACACCAAGCACCTTTCTAGCCATCTCCCTTACTAGCTCTGCTGTAATTACCCAGATATGTGGTAAGTCTTCACTGCCAACTAGTGCCTGTCTTAACACTTCCCTGAACTCCACCTCACAATTACCCATTTTCAATTTCCACCATTTTATCCTTGGTGCTGCCCTCACACTCCTCCACCTCTTCTTGATCACCAATGTCATCCTACAAACCACCATCCTATGCTGCCTAACTACACTTTCCCCGGTCACCATTTTACAGTCTCCAATCTCCTTCAGACTGGCACTTCTACATAAGATATAATCCACCTGTGTGCATCTCGCTCCACTCTTGTATGTCACTCTATGCTCCTCCCTCTTGTTAAAATATGTATTCACCACAGCCATGTCCATCCTTTTTGCAAAATCCACTACCATCTGACCTTCTGGATTCCTTTGCTTAACACTATACCTACCCAATCACTTCCTCATCCCCTCTGTTCCCTTCACCAACATGCCCATTATATTTAATATTTACAGTAGTGCAGGAATTATCATTCCCTAGGGGGCACTAATGACAAGCCGCTACATGCAATGCTAAAATATTGCTCATCATATGAAGATGACATTAGCAAATTGCATTGTGGACAATTGTCAGGTGTGGGGGTTTCTACATTTAAAATGAGTACACATTTCCACAAATTATGGAAAAGAAAATCACAGCATTTTAATTTTGCACCAATGCTACTGGGGTGGACTATTCACATAATTAATATGTTGCACCCCATAAACAGTTACTATAAACAGCGTCAATTACACTTTAATACATTGTACTTTGGGAAATTATGCTACACTACACTATGTTGTTAGGCTTGTTTTCCTCTTATTTTTGGCAGACATTAAAAGTATAATACTGGCAGATAAGACAGATAGGAGGATGAAAGCGTAGATGAGTGTACATTCTACAGGGCAGACTTACTCCTAAAATTTATGTGAAGTATTACTTCTGTTACATTTACTCATGAAATGTCATAAAGCCTGGTATAAACTCTGTTCCATTGTTTTATAAAGTGAATATATGCTTAAGAGTTAATCCACATTCACATTGTTCAAGATATCATTTGCATTATTAGATCTCTTTACCCCATATCTAAACTGTTTGCACAGCTGAATCACAGAAATTTTAGATGACATGGCCAATATGTGGATCAACTTTCAGTCATGATTCCTAGTGAGTACAACTTAGAAAGATGGATAGAAAGGTGTTTGGTGTGACATCTGAAAAGAGGAAGGGGGACAAGGAGACCTGGTGGTGGAATGAAGAAGTACAGGAGAGTATACAGAGAAAGAGGTTGGCGAAGAAGAAGTGGGATTGTCAGAGAGATGAAGAAAATAGACAAGAGTATAAGGAGATGAGGTGCATGGCAAAGAGAGAGGTGGCGAAGGCTAAGGATAAGGCATATGAAGAGTTGTATGAAAGGTTAGACACTAAGGAGGGAGAAAAGGACCTGTACCGATTGGCTAGACAGAGGGACCGAGACAGTAAAAATGTGCAGCAGGTAAGGGTGATAAAGGATAATGAGGGAAACGTACTCACAAGCGAGGAGAGTGTGTTGAGCAGATGGAAAGAGTACGTTGAGGGGCTGATGAATGAAGAGAATGAGAGGGAGAGAAGGTTGGGTGATGTGCGGATAGTGAATCACGAAGTGCAGTAGATTAGCAAGGAGGAAGTAAAGATAGCTATGAAGAGGATGAAGAATGGAAAGACTGTTGGTCCAGATGACATACTTGTGGAAGCATGGAGGTGTTTAGGTGAAATGGCAGTGGAGGTTTTAGCTAGATTTTTTAATGAAATTTTGGAAAGTGAGAGGATGCCTGAGGAATGGAGAAAAAGTGTTTTGGTACCGATTTTTAAGAATAAGGGTGATGTGCAGAGTTGTAGTAACTACAGAGGGATTCATTTGATCAGTCACAGCATGAAGTTATGGGAAAGAGTAGTGGAAGCTAGGTTAAGAAGGGAGGTGATGATTAGTGATCAGCAGTATGGTTTCATGCCAGGAAAGATCACTACAAATGCGATGTTTGCTCTGAGAGTGTTGATGGAGAAGTACAGAGAAGGTCAGAAGGAGTTGCATTGTGTCTTTGTGGACTTAGAGAAAGCATATGACAGGGTGCCTAGAGAGGAGTTGTGGTATTGTATGAGGAAGTCGGGAGTGTCAGAGAAGTATGTAAGAGTGGTACAGGATATGTACGAGGGTAGTGTGACAGCTGTGAGGTCTGCAGTGGGAGTGACAGTTGCATTTAAGGTGGAGGCAGGATTACATCAAGGATCAGCTCTGAGCCCTTTCTTATTTGCAATGGTAGCAAACAAATAGAAAGTCAAGTCCAAACTACGCCAATATAAATTGATTTAATAATACACGTTAGCTCTTTCGGGTAGATTCCCTTCCTCAGACAACATACACCAACTCTAAAACACCTTATATACATTTTAAAAGCTTATTAGACAATTAAACAATTAACATTTACATTTAACCCGCCTTTTTTTCAAGGCTGGTTTTAAAGGAATGCAGTTATTAAGTCCTGGTGCAGTATCAGCAGCTAAATTTAAAATCCATTTAAGCATTGCATATTCAGTTGTATTAACAATATCATCCCCCCTTCTACCTTTATGTATTATTTGCATTACCAAAGATGAAAAACTATGATCGGGAAAACATTTAATGTGTTGGTATAAGGCATTTTTTCTCATCTTTTAATCTAATAGAGGACATATGATTTAAAATTCTAGTTTTAAATTTACAATTCGTTCTCCCCACATAAAAACTTGGACATTGTTTACATATTGACACACCATGTGCGAATTCGTACGCAAATCTGGTGGTAGCATACTGGAAGCAGAAGTATCTGCTCAATGAATCACAATTATGGAACAGATATGTGATGTTTTATGTAAGATTTGTAGACGATATTTTTATGTTGTGGGCCCATGATGAAAATACCCTACAGGAATATGTTAAATACATGGACAGCACTACCGATTTTTTAAGGTTTTCCCTTAATTTTAGTGATGAAAGAATAGCTTTTTTAGATGTGAATGTCATTAAAAATCAGCAAGGCAGTCTGCAAACAACCCTTTTTAGAAAGGAATGTTGGAAGAATCACTTCTTGGATGCTCATAGCATTCATCCTCAGTTTACCTTTCGCAATGTTGTAAAGGGTCAATGCTACAGGCTTTCACACCTATGTACAGACAATGATGTATCTGATGCTGATATGGATATTTTGACACAACATCTGCTAGACAAGGGTTATAATGAACAAATACTAGACAAGGATAGACAAGAATTAGTTCTAAAAAGACATGATAGAGCGAAACCATGGTTTTCAGATAATTCACGAAAGATTACTGATAGAGTTAAATTTTCTCATCTGTATAATAATAAGCCCAAAGTGATATTAAAATTTAGTAGTAATATATATGATATTAGTAATATTATCAAACAAAATTGGAAGATTGTTTTAAGTGATGGAAGTCTAAGCGATAACATAGACAAAGAACCCAAATTTGTATATAGACGTAATAGTAACTTAAAGGACCTGTTATGTCATGAACTGGACAAAAGGCAGAAGGGTAGCAAAAGTATTTAAGGTTAGGGACTTTCCCTGTAGACATTGTAAAGCATGCACTCTTCTGAATAGTGAAGGTCATTTTATAGATCCAACTACCAACAGAAAATATAGTTTTGAATTCTATGCAGACTGTCATACTGTAAATGTGATTTATCTTGCACAATGTAAACAATGTCCAAGTTTTTATGTTGGGAAAATGAATTGTAAATTTAAAACTAGAATTTTATATCATATGTCCTCTATTAGATTAAAAGATGAG
Source organism: Protopterus annectens (assembly GCF_019279795.1). Lineage (NCBI taxonomy): Eukaryota > Metazoa > Chordata > Ceratodontiformes > Protopteridae > Protopterus > Protopterus annectens. Next base: position 136,264,871 of record NC_056729.1, read on the forward strand.
AAAAATGCTTTATACCAACATATTAAATGTTTTCCGGATCATAGTTTTTCATTTTTAGTAATGCAAATAATACATGAAGGTAGAAGGGGGTGATATTGTTAATACAACTGAATATGCAGAGCTTAAATGGATTTTAAATTTAGCTGCTGATACTGCACCAGGACTTAATAACTGTGTTCCTTTAAAACCAGCCTTGAAAAAAAGGCGGGTTAAATGTAAATGTTAATTGTTTAATTCTCAAATAAGCTTTTAAAATGTATATAAGGTGTTTTAGATTTGGTGTATGTTGTCTGATTAAGGATATCTACCCGAAAGCGCTAACATGTATTATTAATTAATTTTATATTGGCCTAGTTTGGACTCGACTTTATTTGTTTGCCACTTTGTACTTCTGGGAAGAAGAGTCCTTAAGGGAAAGGAAGGAACTTTTTTAGTTTATTTATTTGCAATGGTGATTGACAGGTTGACAGACGAGATCAGACAGGAGTCCCCGCGGACTATTATGTTTGCAGATGACATTGTGATCTGTAGTTAGAGTAGGGAACAGGTGAAGGAGACCCTAGAGAAGTGGAGATATGCTCTAGAGAGAAGAGGAATGAAGGTCAGTAGGACTAAGACAGAATATATGTGTGTGAATGAGAGGGAAGCTAGAGGAATGGTGAGGATGCAGGGAGTAGAGGTGGAGAAGATGAATGAGTTTAAATACTTGGGATCAACAGTTCAGAGTAATGGTGAGTGAGGAAGAGAGGTGAAGAAGAAAGTACAGGCAGGATGGAGTGGGTGGAGAAGAGTGTCAGGAGTGATTTGTGGCAGACAAGTACCAGTAAGAGTGAAAGGGAAGGTCTACAAGAGGGTAGTGAGACCAGCTATGTTATATGGGTTGGAGACAGTGGCACTGACAAAAAGGCAGGAGTCAGAGCTTGACATGGCAGATTTGAAGATGTTAAGATTTGCACTGGGTGTGATGAGGATGGACAGGATTAGGAATAAGTATATTAGAGGGTCAGCCCAGGTTGGAAGGTTTGGAGACAAAGCCAGACAAGATTACGTTGGTTTGGACATGTGCTGAGGAGGGATGCAGAGTATATTGGGAAAAAGATGCTAAGGATGAAGCTGCCAGGTAACAGGAAAAGAGGAAGGCCTAAGATAAGGTTTATGGATGTGGTGAGAGAGGACATGCAGGTGGTTGGTGTGACGAAGCAAGATGCAGAGGACAGGAAGAAATGGAAACAGTTGATCTGCTGTGGCGACCACTAATGGGAACAGCCGAAAGAAAAAGAAGATTCCTAGTGCGTACAACTTAAATGTGTTTGTAAAAGTAACCTGTTTGATACACCTTTCAATGTGTGATTTTGATGAGGTTGGATCTGTTACATGTTATCGACATACCATTACTGGTAATGAGTCACATTTGACTGGCAATGACTTGGGGTAGTATTAAACCCTGATCTTGAGCTGCTCAGGTGTGTGCATGTCATCCTGTAGAAATTAACATGATGCTTATCTCCATTGCTCATTGTACAAATTGATAACCATTTAGCATAATCAATGTACCCATAGGAGTTTATCTGACCCTTATAAATATGGCAAAGGGTATGAATCTTCCATTGAGCTACAGAAAATTGCCTTCTTCCCCTTGTGCTGCCAAACAAAACTTGTTTTTGCACTTTTGCTCTAAAACTATGGAGAATTCTTTCAGAAATATTTCAAGGTATGTCTTCTTCCACACAACTGCTCAGTTGTACTGTCAGTGCCTATTTCCTTTGTGTTGCATTATTTCACTATTATCTGTTAAAGTCATCTGAAGTATTTTTGATGTGGTCAGGGCTAGACACACACATGTACATACTGTTTTGTTAGCCTACTTGGTAAACAGTTTAGAAGTTTATTTTCTGTGGCGGTATACCTCTTCACATGTTCCATTGCAATGATGGGCAAGTGAACTTGTGTGTAAAATAGTTGTTACTGTGAGTTTAGGTTTTGTTCTATTCCCCATTTTGTTGCTATGGATATTTTTATAGTCTTTTTTTGGTGTACTACAGAAAAAGTATTGTCTGATGTTGCTAAATCCTTATCCTGACATGACGATGGATGGGATGAGTTGTCAAAGTCTTGAGACACAGAGGATATATCAGACACAGGGACTGTGTCCCCAAATCCCCTTCCAAAATTATGGATACTATCAGTATGCCTATGTATACCCATAACAATGAACCATCTGAGAGTGGACAAGCTGATAGGGGCATAGTTGATAAGGGTAGTGTGGTAGCCACAGGTGTGGACAGGGTAAAATCTTCCCCTAGGCATCATGGGCAGGAGGTATCATATAGATTTATCTGTAGAGATACTTAGCTGCCACCAGTGCATATGCAGGGCCATAATGGAGGCACAGGTACATTCCACCATGGCCTCAAAAGAGGCTGCAAGACTACTGCATGCTGTGCATGCTGACATACAGGACTACATGAACTGTGTTTGGGACTCTGTGAACAGGATGAATGATACATTGACTGTGTAGTGTATATTCTGGGACATCTGTTGGGAGAGGAGCAACATCCTTGATTTGGTTATCCTGGTACATCATCAGAGGTGTCCCAATGTAGCTGTGGAAATGCCAGATCCCACTCCTGCAGTGTTAGCACTTCTGCTGATACATTTGTCATTGGTGTATCTATGCCCAAGTGAGGTCATCCACATTGTCATGCTCACAATGACAGCTCATCCAGCAGACACGGTTCACATTTAGGTAGCACTCTGTCTCCTAGCCAGGGTCATGGAACTAGCAGTGCAACTCCTGGCAGAGGCAGTTCTCATGGTTGTAGGGTGTCCACTCCACACTTCATCCTATTTCATGCATGGCTAAGACCTGTCCAGTATGCCAGGGTATAGTGCTGACATCCATGCTGTGTCTATGTCCTTGGAAACACACAACAATGCATGCTGGCTATAATATCTCACACACACATTTCACTGTGGACTTCCTCACAGTAGCCATGCACCATCTACCAGGACACACTGGCCTTACATGTGTACACTTGCTATTAGCTCATACACACTTCCCCTGGGAAAGGCATCCATGTCTGTAAACATCCACCATATGCAGATAATGACAACTGTGCCATATCCTTTGCACAATCAGTGACTTGGATTGCTGCCTGTGGTGCTGGAACTGTGGCCCCACACTGGGCCACCTTGCTGTCATTGTTTTCTAGGTATAATTTTCCAGCTCTTTTGAAGTTCCCTGTTTAAAATCCGCCCCTGAGCATTTTTTTCTGGTTATACTACTCAGAAACAGCTCCTCGTGGTCCTGCAGAGTGGTGCTAGCAGCAGAGAACTGAGAAAAGTGACTACTTTCCTGATCTAAGTATTTTTTTGCTGTTTTTACCTGAGAGACCTTCCTTTTCTTACTTTGAACAAGTTTAAACTGCTTTATTACCTGTTTTTTGCATTGTACATTATCTGCACTTAAAGTTACATTTGGTCAAAAGTTTGTTGTTAAATTTAACTGTTGAGGCTACCCACTAAAGTGAGCTAGCCTGTGTAAGTGATTTATTACTGTTTTCCTGCATTTCTGTGTACTTTCTAACCTAAAAAACAAAAAAAACAAAAAAAAAAAATCCTTGTTTTCCTGCCTTTCTCGACTAGTTTAGACGAGTATACAGGCTTTGCTGTATTCTGGACTGTGGTGTAGTTCCTGTGTTGTCCATTGCCTTACTTGGATAGAAGGAAGTTTCTTTGCTCACCAGTGGGAGTGGGGAGCCTTGAGCAGCCTATCTGTCCCTGAAGGAGTGACCTCAGCACAAAAGCTTGTAGTAATTGGTCGTTTTGGACCATTTCCAGCTCTTTTGAAGTTCCCTGTTTAAAATCCACGTTTGCGCGGCTTTGCGCAATTGTGCGCATAGTGCAGCACCAGTTAAACAGGCTTAAACTATTCCTGGCTCCGCCGAGTCTGCACTTCAATTTTTCCCTTAAGAAAGCTCTACTTTCAACAAATCAGTCTATTCGCTTTATCATAAGCCTAGCACTTGCTCCTAAAACCTTTCTTTTAAGTGAAGCACCCTTAAACTAACATAAGCACTACATCCACCTACAACCCGTGCTAATACCCACTTCCCTTCAAAATCCTCTCTCTGACCCAGTTACACATCACCCCCTTATACTATTCTGGCATGTTGAGTGGTATATTACTGACGTCCTCTCCAGTTCAGCTGGTTAATCTGGGAATCCTGAGACAATGTTACAATTGTCTCATGTACACAGACAACCCTCTCCTCCTCCCAACAAACACAAACACATGTGAGAGATGCAACTATATAGCCAAACTGGAGGCTGAACTCTCTCAACACAGGACTAGCAAGACCAGACAGGAGGAGAAGGCAACCACACACACAACAAACTCAGTCTCACATAAACCAACCACAACTGTAAACCAAACACATAATAACACAAAGGCATACTCGGACGCTCTAATAAAAAACTTACCGAAACAACAGAGGCTCCCAAAGCAGACATCCAAGAAAACACCGCCTCAAAACTCTGCACATGCAACACATAGTACACAAAGTCAGTGTGCCAAACAATCACAGCCCTTAAGGCGAAACAACATGCCTGATACACTAGTAATAGGTGACTCTATAGTCAGACACACTGACGTCCCGCTTACCAGGCTGAACAAAGAGAGGGTAACAGTGAGCTGCCTTTCGGGATCTAGGATATGCCACATAACACAAGCACTCAGGTCACTCCAAAGCAAGTACAAATATGACTCCGTCATTGTCCATGCCGGTGTGAATGACCTGAGACATACCTCCTTGGACTACATGAAAAGAGACATAGAGGAGCTCTCTGATTATGTAGCCCAGGCCGGTATGACCCTGACCCTGAGCAGCATCTTGCCCTCACCAAGAATGATGCCACAATACAAAGACAAGATGATCAGATTTAATAATTTGCTCAATTACTGGTGTCATTCTAGGGGGAACCAATGTCTGTCTGCTTGGGATGACATGCTGGACAAGCCACACTGCTTCGCAAGGGATGGCTTGCACCTGTCACCACTGGGCTTCCGGATATTGGCTAAGGCTCTTGCCACCCCCATAGTGCCTTTTTTAGGCAAGGCTCAAAAGACAAACCCACCACCTTAGAAAACAATAAAGGAAAAAAACTAAGGGTAATGCTGCTCAACGCCAGAAGTCTAAATCTCAAGATGCAGGCTCTCGAAGCACTCCTCAGTATGGAGAGCATCAATGTCTGTGCAGTAACTGAAACCTGGTTCAAGGCTCCTGAGAGCACCCCAGCCCTACCAGGTTATACCTTGTATCATGCATTTTGGCCCCAAAACCTGGGCCGAACCACAAAAGGAGGGGGAGTGTCCATATTCATTAAAGACACCCACACCTCCAGGTTAGTGGCAATGCACGAAACATCGGAGACCAATCATATGCAACTAACCGTAGACAAAACTGCTATACAACTTGTAGCATGCTACAGACCACCCTCACAATCTCAGGAACTCCATTCAGCCTTCCTGAAGACACTGGAGGATATGAATGTCTCACCAAATACCATCATATTGGGAGACTTCAACTATCCAAACATAGACTGGGTGCATTACTCAAGCCCCAACACCCTAGTCCAAAGGTTCCTGGAATTCATCAACTCAAATGCGATGGAACAACTAGTCACCTCCCCCACAAGGGGAAATAATATACTTGACCTGATCATCACAAACATGGGGACAAAATGCTCAACACTGGAAGTATACCCCTCACTAGTGAGATCAGACCATAAACTAATAACCCTAGATATTCATATCCCACCTCCACCCCCAGCACAAAAGACCACAGTGAGAAACTTCTCAAACGCCGACTTTACACTCCTTAGGACTGAAATGGTATCCTTCAAGCCCCCTGGGCCAGTGGAAACCACAGCCCACACTGCTGAATCCTTCACAGATGCTTTCTACGGGCATCTCCAAGAATGCATGGATCATGCAATCCCAAATAAAACCAAGACCCTTTCCACCAAAGGCAAGCATCCTATCTGGTGGACCCCAGCCATAAACAAACTTTATAACAAGAGAAGGAAGCTACTGCAAGACAGAGCAAAATCCCATAAAGGGAAGGCATCCCTGATCAGCACTAGCAAAAAACTACGTTCGCTAATAAAATCATCAAAGGCTAACTTCGAGAGAAAACTCGCTAAGGACACTAAAGATAATCACAAGGCCTTCTTCAGTTATGTTAGAAACCTGGGTGGAAACCCACAGATATGCGCAGAGTTAGTTCATAACGGCAAAAAATACAGTGAACCCACAGATATTGCCAACATACTGGCAGACAGGTTCAGTGCAAATTTCTCCCCTCCCTCTTCCCCAAAAGACGAAATAAATATCTCAGCTGAATGCAACCTCCCTGAAATCTCAGATGTCCAGGTGAGAGCTGCCCTCAGCAAAGCTAAAAATGCAGCATCCATGGGACCTGACGGTGTCCCAGGTTGCGTGCTACATGAACTCCTAGAGGAGCTAAACCCACACATAAGAACGCTGTTTAATCTTAGCCTTGCTATAGGATACGTCCCTGAACACTGGTGTACAGCTACAGTGGTCCCACTCCACAAAGGTGGCACCTCTACAGACCGTAGAAACTACTGCCCCATAAGCTTGACCAGCCTGGTCTGCAAAGCTATGGAAAGGATCATTATGGAACTCATAAACAAAGACATTGGGGACCTACAGACAGTTCGGCTTTGTAAAAGACAGATCCTGTCTTTTAAACCTGGTGGACTTTTTTGAAACAGTCACTAGAGCCATCGATGAAGGCAAAGCAGTTCATACAGCCTACCTGGATCTGGCAAAAGCCTTCGACACAATACCCCACTCAGGCATCATAGACAAGCTCAACAGCTTAAATGTAAACCCGTTTGTCACAAGATGGGTTGCAAACTGGCTAAAGGACAGAACCCACAAAGTCAGAATAGCTGGAGCTATGTCAGATTCTAAGCCATTCACAAGTGGAGTCCCACAGGGCTCTGTCTTGGGACCCCTCTTGTTTGGCATTTATTTCTCAGATGTGCAGGCAAACATAGGGGGGTTGTGGCTGACAAAGTTCGCAGACGACTGCAAACTAGGTGCCATAGTCGACACACCAGCTGACACATGCATCCTCCAGAAGGGCCTCACAGAAACAAATGACTGGTGCCAGAATCATGGCCTTAAACTAAATGCCAAAAAATGTATAGTCATCCCCTTTGGAAAAAACAAAGTACCCACAAATTACCACATAGGTGGTAATCCATTAAGTATGGAAAAAGTAATCAGAGACCTGGGGACCCAAGTTGACAGTGACCTCTCATTTGACACCCACGTTGCCAAAGTGGTTAGAAAGACCTTCTACCTTGCCCACCTTGTCATGAAGGGATTCACATCCAGATCAAAGGATGTCATTGTACCCTTATATTCCTCCCTTATCAGGCCTATGATTGAGTACAATGCCCCATTTGGTATGTACCTCACCCGGCACCTGCAGCAGCTGGACAGACCCCAAAAGTACCTTACCAAGAGGATCAAGGGTCTCCAGCATATGTCATATGCTGCCAGACTGAAAAAGCTCCAGCTCTATTCAGTAGCATACCGCCTGCTCAGAGGAGATCTGTGCCTTACGTACAAGGCCATGTCCAATTCAGAATTAATGGACATGCTCCACCTCAAAAAATCCAAATCCATCAGAGCCACGAGAGCTAAAGATCTAAACCTCAGCACAAATATCAATAGGACATGCTGGAGGGACAGATTCATAACCCAGAGGCTTCCCGCACTCTGGAACAGGATACCTGTCCATTTTAGGCAGAGCCCCTCAGTGACTCTCTTCAAGAGAAATCTGGACAAATGGATGGATGATCGTAGGTTTACCCCAGGGGTCATCTCTGTGTCATTGCAAGATAGAGGCACAGTAAACTAAATTTAATTTAAATTGTACACTTTTGTATCATTACATGGGGTGGCAAAAGCCACATACACTTTGGCTAGGCTTATAAATGCCCTAGGGCAGATAGCCTAGTACTATACTATGAAACTATGAAACTATAATATTGTGTAGGATAACACACAAAGTCAGTATTGTGGCACAAGTAGCAGGGTCATATTGTTGGCCAACTCTAGATAAATCCAGGCAGCAGAAATATGACTTGAGCAGGTCAAACACACACTCTATGATGTTTCTAGTTTGTGTAATGGGAGTTGTTGTAACCTTGCTCTGTGGGGTTGTGTGGATTTCTCATTGGTGTCATGAGGTGAGGGTCTAGTGAATATTCATCATTCACCACTAGATGTCACTGTGTGAATTCATCCCTTCCAAACCGTTGGTAGAGGTCTCAAGTGTGCCATATGTGAGAACTGTGCAAATTGTCTGGGTGGCCAACACATGTATTGTAGATGATACCTTGTGCATTACAGACCAACTGACAACTGATGGAGTGATGCCCTTTGTGGTTCATGATCCTTGGCCATTATATGGCACATTTATTTCAATGTTGATGCAGTCTATGCCCCCTAGTACTTCAGGTAAATGGGCTATAGCATAGAAGTCTTGCATAGTATGCATTTTTCCTCTTGGGTACATGGAAAGCACCTATGCTACCCTACCCATTGTGGCATTACCTAGAGGAACTGGTATAGCATTTTGGAGGTAGACAGCTATGAATCTCCCACTGTGTCCACTGTAAGTCACTGAAAGTTCCTTGGAGCTAAAATACATAAAACTACATATACCTTAGTCTCCAATGGGATGGTTTCACCATGATTCCCACATAGGCATAGATGGAGTGATACATGGTGGCTCTTTGTTGTACAGTGTCCCTGTCCTCTCTATAGTTGTCCACTATAGCTACATCATGAAGGCCATGAAAGGTTAAGCATGATCTGAAAACCTTACTCCTTCATGGGTAATGCCTGGCAACATTAGTAGCATCAGCCTCAATAAGAGTCTCTTGCAATTACAGGTTTACAATACCTGCAGTTACAATACCTGCAGCAACCCCGAATATATTTTAAAGTTATTCCATGACTGAATGTAAGCATATATAGCCAAATTCACTGTCACACCCAACGTAGCAATGAATTTGACTGAATGCAAGCATATAGCCAAATTCACTGCTACATTGGGTGTGATACATTTGCTCATGTTTTATAAATTTCTGGATAGCTCCACCATGCTTTTTTTTTTTACTTTATTAGCTTATAAAATGGTTCATTATACAGATATCAGTATATAGTTCTACTAACCCTTGTTTTCAAGCTGGCCACATCACGTTACAGTGCTTCCTGAATCACACACATGTAGTTGATTGCTATTTTTTTCGTGAGCTTAGCATTTATGAATCCTATCTATGTCTGTATGTATGTAGATATAGATGTAGATATAGATATGGCTATAGATATAGATATAGATATAGAAATAGATATAGATATAGATATAAATATAGCTATGCTGTTTTTGCATGTACTGTCTTGTTGTCATACACATACAAAGGCATTAGTGCTTTATTAATACATCTGCATTAATACATCTAAGACATCTGCAACAACTGGAAAGGCTGCAGAAATACCTCACTAAAAGAATCATAGGCCTAAAGCAGATGCGCTATGCTGACCATCTAAAAAAACTCCACTTATACTCTGTCACATATCGTCTACTCAGAGGCAATCTCTGCTTAACATACAAGGCCATGTCAAACCCAGAGCTGTTGGACATGCTACACTTAAAGAAATCCCAATCCCTCAGAGACACATGCTCCAGGGATCTAAACCTTGTCATCACAATGAACAAAACATGCTGGAGGGATAGGTTCTTGACCCAGAGACTCCCCAGACTCTGGAATAGACTTCCCATACATGTTAAGCAGAGCGCCTATTTGGCTCTCTTCAAAAGGAGCCTTGATGATTGGATGGAAGATAGGAAATTCACCATGGGGATCATGTCAATCGCCCTGCTAGACAGGGGTCCAGGGAAGTAAATAGTGTGGGAAGGAATAACCAGGGAATTGTTATAGCTAGGCTTGTATAGGTCATAGGGCCGATAGCCTACTACCAACCTATGAACCTATGAACATACTATCCAGACAAGATATATGTATATGTGTCTGTGCATGTGTGTGTGTGTGTGTGTGTGTGTGTGTGTGTGTGTGTGTGTGTGTGTGTGTGTGTGTGTGTGTGTGTGTGTGTGTGTGTGTGTGTGTGTGTGTGTGTGTGTGTGTGCTTCTGTGTATCTATTTTGATCGGACACATAATTGACATCTGATTGACAGAAAAATATAGTCAATAAATGAGCAAAATTGACAATCCCTGGGTATGGGAACACTCCTTTTCTCCAGAAATTGTGTGATAATTAGCAGGGGGTATTGTGGGTGCATATTGTGGCTTCTTTTGCTCCGGGGTTAATCCTTGGCATTTGCAGCATATTTCCACATAATGTATGTCAGCATTTTGATGCTGATATTTCTGATATTAATAATTTGTCCATTTGATAAAAAAAATACATGAATGTGCATATCTCCACTTCTATAGCTGTATAGATTTCTTAACCTCACATAGAGGCATATAGCTGTTCAACTATATGAATATGAAGCAGAGTTTGTGGAATAACAATCTAATTGTGGGTATTTGTGTAGCACTCACAACATGCACCAGATATTGGCAGAATGTTGATTCACATGTGGCCTACACTTTCATATAGGGTGTATACATTACTACTCTGTTCATTTATCTTCTCCTCTCTTCAGAACACATTTTTTCTGAGTGTTGCCTCTAAGCATAGCTCTTAACTTCTTGGCACAAAAACTCTGGGAAAAGTGAAAAATAATGGGGCTAAAGTCCTCAAAATAGGGACAAATTTTAAATATTGCTCTTATAAATGTGGACATTTGCTAGAATAAAAGGTAATGTGTTACCATGCATTTTCTGAAGGATATGGAGCTTGAAACTCAAATGCCTGTCATTATTTAGTGAATTCAATCCTCACTGATTTGCCACAACAAAAAAAAAAAAAAAAAACATACACCCACATTTAATGAGGAACAGACCAAAAATTTGAGTAAAAAATCTGGACATGCTGCAAAAATCTGGACAGTTGTGAAGTATGTAAGGCTAGAAAACAGGAAAGAAAAAAGATCAGGGACTGATGCAGCTAGCTGTCCCCAGCACTGAGTTCCAGAGGCTGCAAAGAATAATGCCTCAGAGGGCAGTATTGGGATACAGGTCAAGTTAAATTTGATGGCTTTTATAAGTATGGGTCAATGCAAGTTGGAACAACAGATGTTTCACTTTACTAATGGCTTGAATGGTAATCTTAACCTGTTGAAGACAGAAAGCTGTCAAACTCTAGGGGGACTAGAGTGTTTTTCCACTAAGTTGTTTTCAGAGATTTCTTTCACTTTTTCACTAAAAGTTGGTCTCAGCATCTGGGACTCCAAATGTTTTTTTCATTATCACCAAACAAGTGGCTACTACCTTTAACATAAAACTTTATATGAGTCCCATAAAAACAGGCAAGGCCATTGTATGATATATAAATATTTTCAATATCAAGCTAATGAGACTATGCTATATTATTTGACTAAAATGATGGACCTGAAGAAGCCACTAGGGCAAAAGTGATTGTAAATTTTTTGAGATATTTCATTTACTGGATTGTTAACTCATATCTTGTATAAAAGGAAATTTTAAGGGTTTTATACTTTAGGTAGAAAATCATGCTTCACAAAATAATTTTTTTCGAAACAGAGGGTACATTGTAAAATAATGATTTGCTTACTGGGTGAACTCTGAGTCCTATTTATTAAGCAAAACAGGAGAGAAGGACACCAAATCTTACTGGATATGCAAAACAGATGAAAAGCACTCCCACCAACCACTAGCACAGCTGACACTCAGCAGACCTGGCACCTCCCCCTCTGCAACTATTTAAATACTATAACAATTATGGATGTTCACTAAACAAGATCTCTCATTCACGAAGAGTGAATGAAAACATTGTTGAATCTGTTAATGGAGTTGTTTTTTGTCATATGATCTTAGTACCATCTAGGCCATAGATGTAGGGGATGTGATCCAGAGTATCATCCTTTTTGGCTTTTTATTAGTTATGTTGGGTGCAATGTGTACCTAAGATGGCTGCTCATACTGTTCGGTCTTTGGCAGTCTATGCAAGCAGTATACTTTTCAGAGGCATTTCTATTGAAAATTCTTGTTGTGGCATTGTACTGTTATGCAATATTGTTCTTTCTCTGAATGCTTCCATTTGCTATCCTCAGATTGCTTACAAATTAGAAATATCTGCAACTTTTCCAGAAATATGAAGTGGCATCCTGTGAAATTATGAAAGTATATGTGGGTACTAACCTGTTCATGTCATTTCATATCAGTACATTTGGGGGCATCTGGCCATATGTGTGAATAGCTTTCACTGTGTTAATCATAAATTTCTGTTGCAGTGCCTGAAACTTTACATTGCTATACAACATGGTAATATAGTTCTCTGAGCTGAATCACACATTATTGTTACAAGTAGAAGGACTGTATACATTTCACAGGGAATGTCATAGAAGTTCTCAAGATGTGTTGGTGTAATGGTATAGTTTTATATCTTGTTGAGAGTAGCTTTTTTATAATTTGGGGTTTGAATCCCATACATTATAATTGCCTGACTTTTTTTGGACATGCTCGTTTGTATATTGACCTGGTATAATTGCTTACATATAGCTTATAAGTTATATTGTTTTTTTAGTGCCATGACATATATGAGTTGTGTGAACCTTATTTCCTCCATCAATATTTTGGCAATAAGTGACTTAATATTACTTGTTTTGCATGTGCATGTAGCTTTCTCATACATTTATTAATAGATTATAAGCAGCACCGGTAGAATTGACAATCTTGGCATATATACTTGTGTTTTCTTTAAAGGAGTTTACCAAGTACATAGAATGAGAACTTCCTAGCTTGGGAGAAAGAAATAATATCTCCCTTCATGGCAGCAATCTCCTGGGAAGATCTGAGTATACAGTGTGGAGGCAGAGTATAAGGGAAGATATGGCCAGCTGGGTTAAGGCTGTTGGTGGCCATGAGAGGACATCACTGTCCTGTTATCATCACTGCATTGATATTTATTTATTTATTTTATTTTACATTTGTTAACCGGGGGTGTCTGACTGAGCCGAAAAGGCCCTTTTTCAGCAGAGGCCTGAGGAGAAAAGCTCCACAAAGAAAAAATTACAGACACATTTAGTTATTTAGACATAATCAGTATACACACAAATTACAAGAGACATGTTTTTACAGTGGTATGCGGCACAAACAGTTACAGTGGAGAGAACAATTAAAAAAATATTAATTTTAGAAATAAAGGTAAGTAATAGATTTGTGGTGTACAGCTGAACTTTGGAATGTAGGTAGAATACATACATAGTACACAGGTACAGTACATACATTGTAGATTAGCCAGTGTTTGTGAGTAAGATTGAAAACTATTATCAATTGCTCTAGATTTAGTATGTATATGTTATCCGCTTTCACTAGCCTGGGGAGCAATCATGGCACTGCCAACTTTGCTTGAGATGTTGCCTGATAAGGTCTTTAAAGGAGGCTTTGGATGATGTGTTTTGAATGCTAGTAGGGACATAGTTCCATTTTTAGCCACAGAACTGCTATATAGTGCATCTCCAAAGCAATTGTAGCTGTTGGTGACTTCTAGTAGTAGTTTGCTTGATGATCTAAGAGGCCTTTTGGCTGAGTGATGTTGTACTAGGTTTTTGAGGGCAGGACACCTATTGGGAGGTAATAGATAGAATGACAGAGGCAGAGCTGATTGTAGGTTAGGAGGTTGGGCAGTTCAAGCCAGTGGAGCTGTCTCAAAGCAGTACAGTGATGAGTTCTATATGAGCAATTTGCAGCAAAGCGGGCAATTCTGTTATAGCAAGCTTCCATTTTGCTTAGTTCAGTTTTGTTGAGATTAGTCAGAATGGGAGATGCATAGAGTAGGGTGGATAGAAGTTGGGAGCGAGCAATGGCTGATCTTGTATTGTTGGTAAGAAATGGTTTGATACGGTAGAGTGACCCCAGTTTGGCATGCACTTTTTTAATAGTTAAGTTCAGATGACTATCAAATTTTAGGTGGGAGTCTATGGTTATTCCCAATAGCTTATCCTGTGCCACTGGAGCAATCGGAGTAGCATTTGTAGAGTAGATAGTGAATTGACTGTTAGTGTTTTTGTTAGAACTGGTTATAATCATAAGCTGAGTTTTCTTTGGATTGAGGATACATTGGGCTTTGGTAAGGTAGTTTTCAACGTCAGAGAATGCTAGTTGAGTTGTTTGCAGGAGGGTGGGAATGTTTTGTGCAGCACAGATTAAGGTAGTGTCATCTGCATACTGAATTATAGATGCATGCTGTGTGGAGGTGTGGAGGTCATTTGTGAAGACTGTGAATAGTAGTGGTCCTAAGATAGAACCCTGTGGGACTCCTATAGTTATGGGCAGCTGAGGAGAGAGAGAGAATTTTCCCATTTCACAGCTTGGTACCTGTCAGTTAAGTAGCTTTGGAACCAGGTAAGAGTGGAATTAGATAGATGATATTGGTTTAGTTTGTTTAGCAGGATTTGGTGTGAGACTGTGTCAAATGCTTTGGACATATCCAAAAAAAGAGTTGACACTTGCAGGCCTTCATTTTTGAGACAGTTTACTGTGTCTGTGAAGCAGAGGAGAGCTGTAGTGGTACTATGGGCAGGTCTGAAACCATGCTGAGTAGGTGACAGGATGTTGCAGTCTAGGAGATAGTTTAGCATCTGGGTATGGATGCATTTTTCTAGGATTTTGGCCAGGGGGGAGAGTAAAGCAATGGGTCTGTAGTTATTAAGTTCAGTGGAGGTCCCGCCTTTATGTATGGGTGTAACATAGGATATTTTCCAGAGTTTGGGCACATAGTTTTCAACAATTGATCTGTTTATGAGAGTGGAGACTGGGATAGCAATAGCATCTGCTGTAAGTTTCAAGAAATAGCTGGGGAGTAGGTCGGCTGTTGTTGATGAGGTTTTTAGTTTGGAGAGCATGCTTTTGATTGAAGTGGTGGAAACTGTTTTGAGGGTAAAGCTTGTATGAGTGTTGCTTGTGTTGGGGGGATAGTGAGGAAGGAACTGTCCTGTGATACTAAGGATAGAATTGAGTTCACAAAGTGGGAGTTGAATTGTGTTTCGATGGGAACTTTAGTGTCAGGCGTGGTTGGTTTGGGGGTAGCCGTTTGGATGGGTTTTAGTAGCTGGTTTACCTTTTTCCAAATTTTTGCAGGTTGTGTTGGTATTTAGTTTGTAATGTTGTGTAGTAGGATTTTTTGTCCAGCCTAATGCATTTTTTTGCACGATTGCGCAGTTCTTGGTACTTAGTTAGGCTTTGTGTTTCTTTGTTTTTTTGATAGTAATGCCAGGCAGTGTCTCTGGACTTGAGGATTTGTTTGGTTTCTTTACTGAGCCAGGGGTTTGTAGAGGTTCTAACCTTGATTTTGCGCAATGGAGCGACAGTGTCTAGGTGTTGTAGAAATGTTTTGTTGAAATATGATATGATTCCTCATTTTGTGTCACGTGTCAAATGGTACAAATATCAGTGGGATGTCACTGGGGGTTGCCCAATGACTCCTGCACTGACAAAGACTAAGATGTTTCTGACATTGCGCCACCAGCTTTGTTGAAATCATTGCATATCAGGTGGTGGCACTGAGGTTTGTCTACCTAGATGCAGAGGTACAAAATGTATTATCATTCATCAAATTTAATACATTAGTACTTTTGCATCACAGATTAATATGAGGTACACATCATGTTTTATACAGTTACAATATTCCAGTGTAACACATCATGTATCCACAAATGATGACATGCCAGTTAGGAGCTCTCATATGTCATATCAGTCCACATAGATTTCCTGGGCTGGCTTGGTGTTAACATGCCCTGCATTACAGAGCTTTCTCATGCTCTCAGGACACAGAAACAATGATTAGGAATGTATAAGATTACATCGCTGTAGAATGCAGAGGTGTACCTGACTTTCAAAGTATCTTAACATACTTGTTATGTGGACATGTGTAATGTGTTTGTATTTCTGTCTCAGTCATTGCAGCTCATCTACTTCCTGCGTCTTGCCAAGATGTTTCTACTGAACATGGTTATAGGATATGAAAGGCAGCACAATTGATGACACACAGAACACTGCACTTGGGGTTACTTTGTCTAGCCTTACTGATGAGTCCTTTGGCACAAGATATGCCTTTCTGCAGAAATGCCTCACTAAAAGAATCACAGGCCTAAAGCAGATGCCCTACACTGACCGCCTTAAAAAACACCAGCTATACTCTGTCACATATTGTCTACTCAGAGGCGATCTCTGCTTAACATACCAGGCCATGTCAAACCCAGAGCTGTTGGACATGCTACACTTAAAGAAATCCCAATCCCTCAGAGCCACACGCTCCAGGGATCTAAACCTTGTCATCACAATAAACAAAACATGCTGGAGGGATAGGTTCCTGACCCAGAGACTCCCCAGACTCTGGAATAGATTGCCCATACATACATGTCAAGCAGAGTGCCTCTTTGGCCGTCTTCAAAAGGAACCTTGACGATTGGATTGGAGAAAGGAAATTCACCCCAGGGATCACGTCAGTCACCCTGCTAGACAGGGTTCCAGGGAAGTAAATAGTGTGGGAAGAAATAGCCAGGGAATTGTTATGGCTAGGCTTCTATAGGCCCTAGGGCTGATAGCCTAGTACCAACCTATGAACCTTCACAGAAGACATTAAACTCAGCCAGTGTACTGGAGTGGAGCATTAGCTACTGGGCATTATGATGACCTTAATGAATTGTCCCTACATGAGTCTGACAGTGGTGGTGACTCAACTCTACAGCGGACAGCAGATATCTGTCAAACAGCACATGGCTAGGTAGCACAGATGTATGGTTGTATCTGAAAAGGTGCACACCTGCTGTTACAGATACATGACTGATCACAGCACTCTCATGCCACATTGTTGTGTACACTTGCTTATACAACTGGTGATATAGAACATCACATCCAGGTACTGCACTTATGTAAGGGGATGCATGCAAAGGGAGATAATACCAGCTCTTCCTGAAAGCAGTGAAAGTGTGGCATGGATTGCACATTTTGTAGAGAAGCTTATGTATGCTCTGGCTGCACAGTACTGCAATGTTACCTGACCAAAGATGCTAAGCCCAGGTTTATCACTGTGCCACTACTGGGTAGAAAGAATTCTCCTCTTGTGTGTCCTCCCCATGGTACTTGGTTACCTATAGTGCATGTTGTGCAACATACAAGCAGAATTGTTATTAGTTGCCATGCTCAGACACACATAGCTGTTCATGAGTACAGCACATGCCAAATTCACAGACCCATAGTGTATTTACCCAACAAAGAGCACCACCAACAGATCTTCAGCACAACACAATAGCACTGAGGTTTTTCCAAGTGTCGGGGCAGCCAAGACTATGTCATATGTTAACAGCATGGGCAAGCTCATTTACTGTACATCAAGCATACCTGCTGGCGACCTCATCTACATCAGTGATTCAATGGAAGATATCCTATTCTGTGTGTGCTTGTGTGTGCGTGTGCTTGTGTGTGTGTGTGTGTGTGTGTGTGTGTGTGTGTGTGTGTGTGTGTGTGCGTGTGTGCGAGCATGTGTGTGTGTGTGTGTGTGTGTGTGTGTGTGTGTGTGTGTGTTTGCATGATGTTGCTGTTGCTGTTGTGTCTCCCTTTAGATGTGGCAATGATGACAGCTATGCTGACCAAAACACACTGTGTATGTTTTGGTGTTGATAAGTCTAATGCTGCAGGAGTAATAGTTTTCTTCTATGTTTATCGAAATGTGTTACTGCATTTTAAGTTATAAAAAAATTGTTGACAGACTTGAATTGTAACAATAACCTGTTACAGCACTGTAAGGCATATCACATACTCTGGTATCACTGATTGTCTGAATAATATGTTTCAGTCTGCTAGAATTGCATTTCTGTCACACACACATTCATGCATGTTGCAATTATTATCATGTAGCTCATTGCTAATGAAAGGGTTCTTATATAGTTTGCCACAGCTCATTGCGCAGGTATACATGGTACAGCATGCCTTTGTTTGCTAGGGGCTTACTATCAAAAGGCAGAAAGTCAGTTACACGACAGGCACTTCATCGACCATGGTAGGAGCGACATTTAGAATATTAAGGTTGAAATAACCTTTAGTTTAAAATATCGTAAAAACAACAGGAACACAAAGCATGTTTTGAAATGGCAACTGTGTACATTAACATCGACAACATGTAGTTGATGTTATCGCATCGACCATTGGAGTTATTTAATATTCATGAGTCGAGAATATGGGTCAGTAATATCACCGTTCGTGCTTTTCAATGTCACGGTTTTGATAGTAATTGTTTGCTAGGGCATGTGTCCTGTATGCATTCCCAATGAGTAATCTTCAGAGTAACATAACACATACATTCCACACTTTAACAGCACATGCTTACCCAACTAGCACTCTTCTTTACATATGATACAACTTGCATATGGGATGCCTATGTGCTACAAAACATTCAAAAACATGCAGAGTACCCTACTAATACTTGCTTGTGTGTTATTCCTTATGGGTGGTAAATGCAATGTTTTGGGACATTGCAGTTATATGTAAAAGTGTACCTTCCCATACTATTCACATATGCCAGTGACTGTTGCAAATGCACTCTTATCTGGGTATTCTGTTCTGCTGCTTCATCCACCCTACCCACATCCAAAGAACCAACCTCCCACCCACACAGTGACACATAAACACACTACAGTCCATGTATGGAATGCACATATCTTGCCATTATAAGTAACAATGGCACTTATCTGGTATATATATATTCATACACAAGTATGGCCACAGTAGTTGTTGTACATTACCAATTTCCCATGCATTTAATAATGTTGCACTTCATTGCAGGAAACATCACACATTCCTGCTATCTGTCACAACATGGTATAATAATGGTATTACATGACACATTTTGGATGATTGTATGGTATGCATGATGTTTCCCAAGTACAGATCACATAGGAATTTCTGTGTCTGTGGTACGTGGTGTACCTATACAGTCACAAATGATTACTCATCATGTGTCAATAAAGATTAACACTGTACATGTGCACATATGGTGTGTCAGCTCTCAAAGTCCAGATCCAAATGTTCAAATATTGCCATGCTGATGAGCCAGCATATAAGCAGAAGCTGAACCCATGCCATCCCCTCCGCTTTTCAAGTGAAGAGCAAAAAAAGGACAGATGTTACATTTGTTGGCACACCAGCCAGGTGACCAGATTTGAGACACCCCGCCTTCTGCCCCAACCACTCAGGTTCCATTTCTGTGCCCTGCCCCATTCATCCTTCAACGTATCTTATTAAAAAATAAAAACATTCTTCTTTTAAAATATAGCAGGCAGTTGCTAGAGTTTATATCTTGCCTGAATGGAATGTCATGGCACTCATGTTTTAGTTTAAAAAAAATCTTTTAAACTGTAGCAAACTGCTTCCTACAATGTATCAAGCAGTTGCTAGAATTAGGACAATACATAGTGTGCTACATCATGCAGGTTTGACGGCAGATGCAATACTTGCTTTTAAAAGCTGGTATTGCATAAATAAAAACTGAGATTGGCTGATGATGCCCTGCAAGCACTTTGTGCACAGGGCAGTTGCCCTTTTTGCCCCACCCTAGCTACGCTACTGATATACAGTCAGAGCTTTTGGCACCCATACCTGGTTATTCTTTCCCTTCAATTCTCCTGAGTATCTTGCAAAACATGTGATTGTTCTTTTTCAGATATCTGGGGGTCTTAGGGTAGATCTCCCTTACCTAGCTACTGTGCTTGGATGCAATAATATTATGCAGAATGGCAGAGATGCTAACAATTTATGCAATCTTTTCTGGTGTGGACTGCAGTGTACCCCAGGATGTGTCCAGATATCTGAATTTTGCTTTCAGCATGCCAACCTCTCACTCACTGGTGTTCTGACATGTGCTGTGTGCTATGTGCTGTGTTAAATGCATACCCATCACGCATGGATGGCACTTTTAAAGGTCTCATTCTCCAGGGATCCAGTAGATAAATGCAGTCACTTGTTGGTATAAATAGACATAATATTAGCAAGGCTGCATCACACAGTATTTGAACACAGAACTGTTTCATATACAGTTATACTTTCCAAGTAGTAGCTCTACATGGAGTCACCCTCTTGAGACATTACCCTTAGTGTACTTTCTTTCCATACTGCAGCATTACGCACTCTACCAGGGTGCAGTTACATTAGGTTAATGATGAGGTCATTTGCTGAGCACACTACCTGACAACTGAGAGGTTGATGGCCATCCCTTTCTACTGAAGTACAGTTCTACCCTCTCCAGAAGGGGCTTTATTTAGTACATCAGAGCAATCAATTGCACTGAGGATATGGGGAAAATTGGGATAGAACTGTTCCTTGACTCAGTGTCATCAGAAGAAATTCACACACATGTACATGACATTTGTGGGAACAATATATGTCGAATAATGTTCAGAACCAGAAGGAGGAATGAGGTTTAAGTGAAAGAAGCAGTTGAACAATTTATGTAATGTCTGAATAATAATCATTCTTAAAAAAGAAACATATAGGACATGAAAGAATGTTTTCTTATATCAATGCATGTATATCAGTGTCACTGCTTTAGTTGTGGTTTAATAAAGCTGTTTATAAAAAATATAAAGTACAAATAAATACTTAAATACACAAAATGAAATTAAAGTACAGAATCACTAGATAAACATAATATATATGTTAAGTGTATGACATGCATAACATTTATATACCTGACTGGTAACTTAACAACTCATTATTTTATATGTTTCCAAGTATTACAATACTAGTTGTTAATTCATATCAGTTAAGTAACCTATGCATATATACATAAATATATATATTTGTATATCTGTAGCTGGGCATGTGTATAAGCATGCATGTGTAATAATATTTGTGTGTGTGTGTGTGTGTGTGTGTATTTCTTGTTTCAAAAAATTCTGGTCTTGAAATTGTTTTCAGATTATTGTTGATGTTCTTATTGATCACTGCTGCAGTAGCCTTTCCTATATGTGTTATATCCTGCCAAGGATATAACAGCCGGTGAGCTTCCAAAGTTTCAGGGCACCTTCCACACACTCAAACTGTCAGGCAGCTTAAGATGAGCTGACTAAAAGACAAGATCAGGAGCGAAGCCCTCCAGAAATTTACTGCCACAATAGAGCATGCTCCTCTGAGGATCTTGAGGATTAATAGTTGGCTTATGTTTTCCTCTGTTGGGCAGATAAGTTTCCTTTGAGGAAAAGGCTTCCATTTTCGTATATCAGCTAATGTTTTATGGGTCTATATTACAACGTCGAACTCACAGGAGTCCGAACATAATATTGAACCGTACATTTCAAAACCCAATAACAAAGAAAACACAGAACAGCGACTTTTTTTCCCAGGGGGAAAAAATCGCTGTTCCATGACAAAAAAAAAGTACACTTTAAACTTAAACTAAAGTGGGAGGCTTCACCTCCCCACACCCCCCAATGTGGAGGGCTGTGCCCCCACACCTCCTTTACTTAAATATACCAACTCCAAGACTGAACCACAGTGGAGGAAATAGCAAAGCCCAAAAAAACAGCCCACCATTTTTTTTCCCTGGGAAAAAAATCGGTGTGCCATGGCTTCGTTATTTTCATATTTTGGATTGTTGGGTTTGATATTACAGCATTCTAACTTCTACAAGTTTGGCGTTGTAATATAGACCCATGTTTTATTACTCTTCTGTTCAGGAAAGTTATTTTAAAGCTAGGAGTTCTGTGTTTTAATGGAATATCTCGAGACTGTGACATACATTTAAACAGAACATTCATTTTTTCTGTCAGTTTTAAAGTAAAGTAAATTAAATGATAACATATTTTCTGTAGAGAAATTGTGTTTTAATCTCCATTGTGGGGCTGCTATAGTGTTTGAAAGGGCTTTTTACTGTGTGTTTTCTATCAAAAAGGTAGCTTCTTTGGACTGGTAGTTTTATGGACACTTGCTGCTTGTCTTCCATGAGAAAGAGGCACTATTTTCAGCTTGACCATGGAAAAAGTTGTTAGTTGCAGAGTCAATATTTCTTCCAGCCACAAAAAGATTTCTGAGAGACTTGGTTGGTTACAATCACCTGCATTAGAAGCTGAAGTTAAGTGCAAACTTGCAGTATTGTATTTTAGTCTTCTGTAAGTACAAACTTACAGTATTAAAAGTACTGTATTTCATTTTTTCTGTTACCTAATTGTTTCATTGAATAGTGCGTTGTGTATCTCTCTGCTATAAGAGGGGGTGGTGGTCTTCTCACTTCTTTGTTATCTGATATTTAGCTGTTAGCCTAGAGGGCTTCCTCTATACTTTAAGTGCTAGCCAAAAAGTCTGAGAATTCATTTTATGCTCAATTTCTGAGAGATTTGCTTAGCTATAATCATCTGGATTAGAAGCTGAAGTTAAGTGCAAACTTGCAGTATTGCATTTTAGTCTTCTGTTAAGTACGAACTTGCAGTTTTAAAAGTACTGTATTTCATTTTTTCTGTTACATAATTGTTTCATTGAATAGTGTGCTGTGTCTCTCTCTGCTATAAGAGGGGGTGGTGGTCTTCTCACTTCTTTGTTATCTGATATTTAATTGGCTGTGGTTGAGTGGCATACTGAGTCTGTGGGCTTTGTGTCATTTGGGTTGTGTTGGGGGATGGAGGCTGCTTGCGTTTCTACTTTGGAGGTCTCTGTTGCTTAGACCAATTATTATTGAGAGCCTCAGCAAATGTTTTTGTGTTATTATGTGTGGATTTTTGTGGTGTAGATTTAGTGCCGGTCCAAAGCCATGATAAATGGGGAGGGTTGCATCAGGGAGGACATCCGGTGTAAAACCTCTGCCAAATGACTTATGCGGACAACATTTCATATTTCCATACCGGATCAGTCGAGGCCCGGGTTAACAACAACTGCCACCAGTACTGTTAGCCAACAGGGTGCTGGCAGAAATTGGGCTAATGTTGGCTGAAGGAGAAGAGGAAGGGGAAGGCATGCCCGAAGGCAGAAAGAGAGGAGGAAGGTTAGGAGTGTAGTAGTGTGGGTAGGAACTTTGAATGTTGGCAGTATGACTGGTATAGGGAGAGAGCTAGCTGATATGATGGAGAGAAGGAAGGTTGCTATATTGTGCATGCAAGAGACCAGATGGAAGGGAAGTAAGGCCAGGTGTATAGGAGGCGGGTTCAAATTTTTCTACCATGGTGTGGATGGCAGGAGAAATGGGGTAGGGGTTATCCTAAAGGAACAGTATGCCAAGAGTGTTTTGGAGGTGAAGAGAGTGTCTAATAGAGTGATGTTTATTGATGGTGTAATGATGAATGTTGTTAGTGCATATGCTCCACAAGTTGGGTGTGCGATGGATGAGAAAGAAAAATTTTGGAGTGAGTTGAATGAAGTGGTGGTGAGTGTACCCAAGATGTGAGACTAGTGATTGGAGCGGACTTCAATGGGCATGTTGGTGAAGTGAACAAAGCGGATGAGGAAGTGATGGGTAGGTATGGTGTTAAGGAGATGAATGCAGAAGGTCAGATGATTGTGGATTTTGCTAAAAGGATAAACATGGCTGTGGTGAATACGTATTTTAAGATGAGGGAGGAGCATAGGGTGACGTACAAGTGTGTTGGAAGATGCACACAGGTGGATTATATCTTATGAAGGAGGGCCAGTCTGAAGGAGATTGGAGACTGGAAAGTGGTGACAGGGGAATGTGTAGTTAAGCAGCATAGAATGGTGGTCTGTAGGATGACGTTGGTGATCAAGAAGAGGAGGAGGAGTGTGAAAGCAGTGCCAATGATTAAATGGTGGAAGTTAAAAAAGGGTGATTGTGAGGTGAAGTTCAGGGAAGAATTAAGACAGACACTGGGAGGCAGTGAAGAGTTACCGAAATAGCTGGGTAACTACAGCAGAGCTAGTAAGAGAGACTGCTAGAAAGGTGCTTGGTGTGACATCTGGACAGAGGAAGGAGGACAAGGAGACCTGGTGGTGGAATGAGGAAGTACAGGATAGTATACAGAGGAAGAGGCTGGCGAAGAACAAGTGGGATTGTCAAAGAAATGAAGAAAGTAGACATGAGTATAAGGAGATGAGGTGCATGGCAAAGAGAGAGGTAGTGAAGGCTAAGGATAAGGCATATGGAGAGTTGTATGAGAGATTGGACACTAAAGAAGGAGAAAATTACCTGTACCAATTGGCTAGACAGAGGGACAGAGCTGGGAAAGATGTGCAGCAGGTAAGGGTGATAAAGGATAGTGAAGGAAATGTACTCACAAGTGAGGAGAGTGTGTTGAGTAGATGGAAAGAGTACTTTGAGGGGCTGATGTATGAAGAGAATGAGAGAGAGAGAAGGTTGGATGATGTGGGGATAGTGAATCAGGAAGTGAAACAGATTAGCAAGGAGGAAGTAAGGACAGCTATGAAGCGGATGAAGAATGGAAAGGCTGTTGGCCCATATGACATACCAGTGGAAGCATGGAGGTGCTTAGGAGAAATGGCAGTGGAATTTTTAACCAGATTGTTTAATGAAATTTTGGAAAGTCAGAGGATGCCTGAGGAGTGGAGAAAAAGTGTTTTGGTACTTATCTTTAAGAATAAGGGTGATGTGCAGAACTGCAGTAACTACAGAGGGATAAAATTGATCAGTCACAGCTTGAAGTTATGGGAAAGAGTAATGGAAGCTAGGTTAAGAAGGGAGGTGATGATTAGTGATTAGCACTATGGTTTCATGCCAGGAAAGAGCACTACAGATGCAATTTTTGTTCTGAGAGTGTTGGTAGAGAAATACAGAGAAGGTCAGAAGGAATTGCATTGTGTCTTTATGGACTAAGAGAAAGCATATCACAGGGTGCCTAGAGAGAAGTTGTGGCATTGTATGAGGAAGTCGTGAGTAGCAGAGAAGTATTTAAGAGTGGTACAGGATATGTACAAGGGTAGTGTGATAGTGGTGAGGACTGCGGCGGGAGTGACAGATACGTTTAAGGTGGAGGTGGGATTACATCAAGGATCAGCTCTGAGCCCTTTCTTATTTGCAGTGGTGATGGACAGGTTGACAGAAGAGATCAGACAGGTGACCCTGTGGACTATGATGTTTGCAGATGACATTGTGATCTGTAGTGAGAGTAGGGACCAGGTTGAGGAGACCCTGGAGAGGTGGAGATGTGCTTTAGAGAGGAGAGGAATGAAGATCAGCAAGGATAAGACAGAATATATGTGTGTAAATTAGAGGGAGGGTAGAGGAATGGTGAGGCTGCAGGGAGTAGAGTTGGTAAAGGTGGATGAGTTTAAGTACTAGGGATCAACAGTTCAGAGTAATGGTGAGTGTGGAAGAGATGTGAAGAAAAGAGTACAGGCAGGGTGGAATGGATGGAGAAGAGTGTCAGGAGTGATTTGTGACAGACACGTACCAGTAAGAGTGAAAGGGAAGGTCTACAAGAGGTTAGTGAGACCAGCTACGTTATATGAGTTGGAGACGATGGCATTGACAAAAAGGCAGGAGTCAGAGCTGGATGTGGCAGAGTTAAAGATGTTAAGATTTGCACTGGGTGTGACTAGGATGGACAGGATTAGGAATCAGTATATTAGAGAGTCAGCTCAGGTTGGACAGTTTGGAGACAAAGCAAGAGAGGCAAGATTGCGTTGGTTTGGAAATGTGGTGAGGAGGGATGCTGGGTATATTGGGAAAAGGATGCTAAGGATGGAGCTACCAGGTAAGAGGAAAAGAGGAAGGCCTAAGATACGGTTTATGGATGTGGTGAGAGAGGACATGCAGGCGGTTGGTGTGACAGAGCAAGATGCAGAGAACAGGAAGAAATAGAAACAGATGATCTGCTGTGGTGACCCCTAATGGGAACAGCTGAAAGAGGATGATGATGTGATGAGTGTGGTGTGGTGCAAATGTTTATCTTCTCCTTATGACTGTCAAGTTCAGTCTTGGTTGGAGAAAGCTTTACCTCCAGTTTTGCTAGATAATGCATCTCTCACAGGTTGTAGTGTTAGGTGGTAGGAGGAGAGTGTTGTCTGTGTACATGAGGCAATTTCTACATTGCCTCAAGATGCCCAGATTCATCAGATAGACAGTCTTCTGTTAAGTACAAACTTGCAGCTTTAAAAGTACTGTATTTCATTTTTTCTGTTACCTAATTGTTTCATTGAATAGTGTGCTGTGTGTCTCTCTGCAGTTAGTTCCCCATCCACCCTCCCTGTTCTTGTCTTGGTGTTAGTGTTGGTGGCTCTGGAATTGCCCGCCCCTCCTGTAATTCTATATTTGAACACTCCTCCTGGGCCCATCTCATTTGCTCACTTAACCGAGTACAGTGAGATCATATTCTGAGTCTAGTGTTCACTCTACTTAATACAGAGATAAGATCTGAGAAGGCCAACACACTTAAGTTCTTCCTTCCTCTCTCCTTGCACTTTACCAACAAAAAAATAAATAAATAAAAAAATTGCACTTTATTCATCTGCTTTTACTGTATTTGTGTTTGCTCCTACTTTATTTTGCTTTTGCCTCTTCTTAAAAGCATTCAATTTTATTTATTCTGCTGCATGTATTACTGCTTGGTGGTAGCCTGATTAAATTGTAGCTATTATTCTGTCTTTTGGTTTAAGCACTTGGGCTTCATATTGGTTGTTTTACATTAAGAAGGCTTGTAGTCTGCACTGTTGTGGCAGGACAGGTAGCTTACATCCATCTAAGCTGGGAATTGCTGATTGAAGGCTCAGTGTCTGCTATTCTAAAAGTGTATTAGTTCTGGTTTAAGCACTTGGGCTGCAGACAGTTATTTTACATTAAGAAGGTTTGTGGTCTGCACCCTTGTGAGAGGAGAGGCTGGATTCTGCCCTTCTGAGCTGGGAATTTCTGGTTACAGGCTTATTGTGCCTGCTTATTTGAACTGTTTCTTTCTGAAATTGGTGTGCCTTGTTGCTGTAGCATAGACCAGATTCAGGCCTGCTGAATCTAGCTTTGTCTGTAAAATTTGAGCACTGATCCAGGCCATCTTCTTTTGGAGAAGGTTCCCCTGCACCCTAATGGCAGCAGTGTGCAGTTAGAGCTTGTCTGATTGAAGACTTCTGGAAAAGGGCTGAGTTTTGAGCTTTTTTCTGGTTAATTGGGTAACTTGTTTAAATCAGTTTGTTCGTTTTCTATTGTTTTATATAAAACAAAAATAAAAATAAAAAAGTGCACTTTATTCATCTGCTTTTACTGTATTTGTGTTTCTTCTTACTTTATTACTAGGGGCATTCACTACAACTCTGATCTGAGATATATAACAATAAGTATCCTTTTCTGTGGATTTAAAGTGTTTTTTTGATTGTATCTGCCTTATTTTCTGAAAAAAAAAAACATATACTTGTTTCCCACCTTTCTAAGCTAGTATAGTCCAGTTTTCAGGTCAGTGCTGAATTCAGGGCTGTGTTACAAATCTCTGTGTTTGCCCATACCTTACTTGGATAGAAGGAATTTTCTCTGTTCACCTGTGAGAGAGGGGAGCTTTGAGCAGCCTATCTGTCCTTGGAGGAGTCGTTTCAGCCCAGAAATTAGTTGTTTATTGGTCATTTTGGGCTAATTTCTATTTCTTTTATTTCCCTGCTATAAAAATTGCATTTGCCTGGTTTTGCGAACTGGGCAGTGCCGGTTAGCTAGGGTATAACTATTCTTGGCTCCACAAAGTCTCCTCTTCAATTTTTCCCTTGGAACTAGACAAACATTCAACTTAAGCACTCAAGCCATTCATTTCTCAGCCCGGCACTTGCTCAGCACTCATAGCAAGCACTTATAAACCCTAGCACTAGAACCCCTAAACTGTACAGAAGGACAAGGCTCTCTATTTGACCTTACCAGCCATTCAGTAAAACAGTTCACTGTACCTATCCAGGCATGTCCAAAAGGCAGTTTTAGGTGTACTCTCCAGTCCAACTGGTGAATCTGGGAATTTTGAGGCAATGTAACAACTGCCTCATGTACACAGACAACCCTCTCCTCCTACCACCAAACACTAATACATGTGAGAGATGCAATTATACAGCCAAACTGGAAGCTAAGCTCTCTCAACCCAAGACTGGATCAGACAGTCAAGATGAGAAGGGAAATACTTGCATCACACCATCAGTCTCACATAGACCCATTAAAGCAGCACTGGCAAAAAACAAACATAAATACATGAAAACATACTTGGAGGCTCTAAATAAAAATCTGCAAAAGCAACAGAGACCTCCAAAACAGACATCCAAGCAACCTCCACCCCCAACACAAACCATGAAACACATACTTCACAAAACCAGTGTGCCATGCAATCACAGCCATTAAGGCAAAATAACATACCCAACATACTAGTAATAGGTGACGCTATAGTCAGGCACACTGACGTCCCACTCACTAGGCTGAATAAGGAGAAGGTTACTGTTAGCTGCCTGTCAGGTGCCAGGATCCACCACATAACACAAGCACACAGGTCACTCCGGAACAAGTACAAATACAACTCTGTCACTGTCCATGCTGGCGTGAATGACCTGAGCCATACCTCCCTGGACTACATGAAAAGAGACATGGAAGAGCTCTCTGATCACGTAGCCCAGGCCGGTATGACTCTGACCCTGAGTAGCATCCTGCCCTCATCAAGAATGATACCACAGTATAAAGAACAAATTATCAATTTCAACAATTGCCTAAGTTTTTGGTGTCATTCAAAGGGGATCCAGTGTCTGTCCGCCTGAGATGACATGTTTGACAAGCCATGCTGCTTTGCTAGAGATGGCTTGCACCTGTCACCCTTAGGCCTTTGAATACTGGCCAAGGCTCTTGCCACCCCCATAGTGCCTTTTTTTAGGCAAGGCTCAAAAGAAAAACCCACTGCCATAAATGGCACAAGTAACAACAAAACAAGGGTAATGTTACTCAATGCCAGAAGTCTAAACCTCAAAATGCACACACTCCAGGCACCCCTCAGTATGGAAAAAATTGATATATGTGCAGTAACAGAAACCTGGTTTAAGGCTCCAGAGAGCACACCAGCACTACCAGGCTACAGCTCATACCATACATTTCGGCCACAGAACCCAGACCAAAATACAAAAGGCGTGGGTGTATCCATATTCATCAAGGATACCCACACCTCCAGGTTAGTGGCACAGCACGATGCTTCAGAGATTATCCACATGCAACTAACAATGGGCAAAACTGCAATTCAAATTGCAGCTTGCTACAGATCACCCACCATGTCCCAGGATCCCTATTCCGCATTTCTGGAAACACTGAGAAATATAAAAGTCCTACCAAACACCCTAATGTTGGGTGATTTCAATTACCCAAACATTAACTGGGAGAACTACTCAAGTACTAGCTCCCTTGCCCAACATTTCCTAGAATTTATAAACTCAAACGCCCTGGATCAACTGGTCAATACTCCCACCAGAGATGACAACATATTGGACCTGGTCATCACCAACATGGGTGACCGGTGTTACACACCAGAGGTCAACCCCTCACTGGTTAGATCTGACCATAAACAAATCACTTTGAATATCCACACACACCACACCCCCACCCCCAGACAAGGAAACCACCATGAAAAACTTTTCAAAAGCAAACTTCATGTTACTTAAGACTGAGGTGGAAAGTTTCAAAGCCCCCATGCTAAAGGTTAACACTGTCCAAGCTGCAAAATCCTTTACATTCTACAGGCACCTACAAGAATGCATAGATCTTGCTACCCCAAGCAAAACAAAGACTCACTCCTCCAAGAAAAGGAAACCAGTCTGGTGGACTCCTGCCATAAACAAGCTATACAATAGAAGGAGGAAACTAGTACAGAAAAGAGTAAAATCCCAAGAAGAGAAGACATCCCTGATCAGTATCAGCAAGAAACTATGATCCCTCATAAAATCATCCAATGTAAGCTTTGAAAGAAAAATTGCCAAGGACTCCAAAGATAACCACAAGGCATTCTTTAGCTATGTCAAGAATCTAAGTGGCATTGCTCAGATCTGCTTGGAGTTAGTGCAGAATGGCACAAAATACACTGAACCGACCAATATCACCAACATCTTGGTAGACAGGCTCAGTGCAAACTTCACCCCCCCCTCTCAGCCCCAAAAGGGCCCATAACCATACCAGAAGAATGCAGAGCCCCTGAAATCACAGACACTCAGGTTAAAACAGCCCTATCCAAAGCCAAAAACACAGCATCAATGGGACCGGATTGTGTCCCAGTCTGCATCCTACACAAGCTCAAAGACGAACTAACCCTTCACCTAAACACACTGTTCAAACTTAGCCTCTCAACAGGCTACATACCCATAGAGTGATACACAGCAATGATTATTCCACTCCACAAAGGTGGAGCCACAACAGATCCCAGGAACTATCGCCCTATAAGCCTGACTAGCTTGGTCTGCAAGGCTATGGAGTGCATCATCATGGAACTCATTAACAGAGACATTGGGAACCTCCAAACACTGGACCCTACCCAGTTCGGCTTTGTTAAGGGCAGATCATGCCTCCTGAACCTGTTGGACTTCTTTGAGACAGTTACCAAGGCTATAGATGAGAGAAAAGGTGACACATACAGCCTACCTAGACCTTGCAAAGGTCTTCAACACCATTCCCCATTCTGGTATTATAGACAAGCTCACCAGCCTGAACATAAATCCCTACATCACAAGATGGGTTGCCAACTGGCTCACAGACAAAACCCACATGGTGAGAGTTGCAGGAGCTAGGTCTGACTCTAAAATGGTTACAAGTGGCATTCCCCAGAGCTCAGTCCTAGGACCCCTCCTGTTCGGCATATACTTCTCAGAGGTACAGGCAAGCACAGGAGGACTATGGCTGATCAAGTTTGCAGACAACTGCAAACTTGGGGCTATAATTGACTCTTCAGGAGACACAGACATCCTCCAAAAGGGTCTCACTGAGATGGATACCTGGTGTCAAAATCATGGCCTGAAGCTAAATGCCAAAAAGTGCATAGTCATCCCCTTTGGAAAAAACAAAGTACCCACAAACTACCACATAGGTGGTAGTCCCCTAAATATGTAAGACATAATAAGGGATCTGGGGACCCAAGTAGATAGTAATCTCGCCTTTGATAACCACATTGCCAAAGTGGTTAGAAAATCAATCTATGTGGCCCACCTAATCACAGAAGGGTTCGCGTCCAGATCAAAAAAGGTCATTGTGCCCCTCTACTCATCAGTCATCAGACCCATTATAGAGTACAACTCCCCATTTGGGATGTACCTTACAAGACACCTGCAACAGCTGGAAAGACCTCAGAAGTACCTCACCAAGATGATCACTGGCCTCAAACAGATGCCCTATGCAGCTCGACTGAAGAACTCCAGCTGTACTCAGCTGCATACCGCCTACTCAGAGGTGATCTCTGCCTGACATGCAAGGCCATGTCCAACCCAGAATGGATGGACATGCTCCACCTAAAGAAAACCATATTCCCTCGAGCCACATGTTCTAGGGATCTAAACCTCACCACAACAATAAATAGGACATGCTGGAGGGACACATTCCTGTCCCAGAGACTTCCCATGCTTTGGAACAAGATTCCAATCAACATTAGGCAGAGTTCCTCGCTAACACTCTTCAAGAGAAACCTTGATGAGTGTATGGAAAACAGAAAGATTACCCCAGGGATCACTTCAGTGGCTCTGCTAGACAGAGGCACAGGAAACTAATCTAAGGGAGAGGCAAAAGCCAACGCATTCTGGCTAGGTTTATAAATGCCTTCGGGCAGATAGCATAGTACCTACATATGAACCTATAAGTTAAACAAACAGCCTTTGCCACCACAGCAGGCTAGCAATTTGCCTCAGCAATATATGGGGGATTGCTATGGCCACTTGTTGTACCTCAGATCACTCATCTTGTACCCCAAATCCCTGTGATGTAGTGCCTGCAACCACTATGGACTGAGGGTTAGCCATGTTGTCTGTGACCATTGGAGTCTCTTCAGTAGGAAAGAGAGAACCACTCTCATCCCTCCTGGAAGAGGGAATGGAGAAGGATTTTTCTGTTATGCCAGAATGCTGTGCCCATCCCTGGAGAAGCAGCAGCTGCCATTATTAACTCAGTAGACCCTATTCTTTCATGTCAGAAAGAAACAGAAACCAAACATGTATCTACTCATCTTCAAATTTCTTTGGATAGGAGTAGTTTATTGTGACTGGCTCAGTGGTTTAATTCAGGCTATTGATCCTTTTTGTAAAGTAGTTTCTGGTAGAATAAAGGGGGATGCCTTTTTTTCTGAAGAGATTCAAGATTCTGAATCTAAAAAGAAAGACGCAGGGATGGATTCAGGGTTTTGTCATCAGATTTCTGTGGAGGTTTCTCCTTCTCCAAGTCTATTGCTAGAATGTGCCACTGTTTTCAGTGGGAGAACACTGTGGTTTCTCAGTCCTTCAGAAAATACTATGAGATTCTACAGAAGGAATTTCCAGAACTTACACCAATTCCTCCTGTCCTGCCTGCTGTAGAGGATGTGTGTATCACTGCCTGCAATTTTTCTGATAGTCAGTCACTTGTCCCAAAAATGGCAAATAGGATGTAGAAAGATCCTCAGTCTTTTAAATGTTTATAAATTATTCCCAAACCTGACCCAGCAGTGAAAGCCTTAGTTAATTCCAGTCCTACTCTTTGTAATAAGGATGGGAAATTTATTGATAGGTATGGGAAAAAAGTGTATACTTCTGCAACTTTTATGTTAAGAATTTTAAATTGTCAGGCTCGTATATTAAAGTTTGTTCTGACATATTGTGAATTTATGAGTAATGTTTTTATCTACAGTTTCTTCTAGTGGAGAAAAAATGCTTTAAATAACTTAGTTTCTTCTACTGCACAGATCACTATTCTTTGTTTGCAGTGTATATATGACTCAGTTAACACTTCTTCCAGGGCTATGGCCACTGATACAGTTTTAAGGAGGTTTGCTTCACTCCAGTCTCAAAACCTCCAAAATGATTTAAAAAATGAAATTTTAAATTCCCCTTAGATGGAGATTTAGTGTTTGGCCTCTCTGCTGTAGAGGTGATCATAAAGTGTGATGAAAGGGGCAAGTTGATCCAGGGAATATTTAAGATTTTTTAAGCCCTCTTTTTCCAAATTGTCCATGGGATTTTCTTTCTCCTCATCTAATTTTGGTAAATAAATAAATAAATAAATGCAAAAAAAAAAAAAAAAACAGAATAAACTGTCTCAATAGAATTCAGATAAACAGACATTTAAGAAAAAGTGCAAAGGATTCCAAAAAGAAGTCTCAAACCTCCCAAAACTAAGGACAGTCCAACAAGTCCGAATGACTATTCAAGAGATCTTGAGACCCCCTCCCACCCTGGCACCTGTTCTCCTTAAGAAAGTATGAATCTCAGTTTTCTGTTTGACAACAGATTGTTTCAGACAAGTGGGTTCTGAAAATCATTCAACAGGGACACAGATGGCAATGGGAGAAAATTCCTTCTTTCCAGGGGGCCATTCCTCATCCTGCAGATAAGAATATTTTGTTTTCACCTCTTCTTCATCACATGCTGCCGCAAGGAGAGATAAAGACAGTTCCTCCTTCCCAGATGGGAAGGGGTTTTATTCAAGGATGTTCCTAGTTCCAAAGAAAGAAAATGCTTGAAGACCACTTCTGGATCTTTCTTTTCTAAACATGTTTGTGATAGTGCCCAAATTCAAAATGATGTCACTTCAAAACCAGTTACCTCTTCTTCCTCTTTCAAGTGTCCTGATAATAATAGACTTAAAAGATGCTTATCATCACATCCCTATCCATGCCGACTTCAGGTGTTTCTTAAGGTTTTGTGTGCTTGGATCACATTATCAGTTCTCTGCCTTGCTATTTGGAGTATCCACTGCACCGAGTGTTCACAAAGTTCTGGTTCCAATTATAGCTCATTGCAAGCTACAGGGTATCCACATTTTCAACATTTAGACAACTTGATTACTTTTTCAGAATCTTTTTCAAAATGTCAGGAGTCTCCAAAGCAGTAAGTCACCACGGATGCTTCAGACTTTGCTTGGGGAGTAGATTCAGAAGAGATAAAGTGCAGTGAGTATCAAGCACTAAGGACAGTTGCAGCCACATACATATCAAGGGAATACATGCCCTAATCAAAGCACTCAACTCTCTGAACCATCTTTCAATCCCAGTACCTCTTTAAGTGGTTACAGACAACACTACAGTCATGTTGTACATCAAAAAACAAAGGGGGACCAGGTTGTACCCCCTTTGTAGACTAGCCATGCCAGCTTAGGATATAGTTTCTCAGCTCACTCTCACTCTACAGGCATCCTACATTCTGTCAGAGCAGAATTGTGTGGCAGACAAGCTAGCAGGTCCAGGGAAGACCCTCACCAATGGAAACCAGATCAGGGTGTCTTCTAAGATCTAATCCATCTGTGGGGAGTTCCTCAAGTAGACCTCTTTGCCTCCTCTCTGAATAGTCAACTGGCAAAATTCTGTTCCAGGACTTCATGCAAGAAGGCCTGGAAGACAATTGACTTTTCTTTTCTTTGCACTGAAATGTTCCTGTGTATCTTTTCACTTTTTACACTAATATTCAGGATACTTCTGAAGATAGAGAAGGAATACCCCAGGATCATTGTGGTGACTTCCTTCTGGCCCAAGCAACCATGTTTCTCCCTTCTTTTGTAAATGGCCATGGGCAATTGCCACAAGATTCCTCAAAGAATGGATCTACTCACACAAGAAATGGGGTGTTTGATACACTCCATCAATCATCTTCAGTTGACTGCCTGAATGATAAGGTCTTTAATTTCCTTTAGACACCTGTTTTCTGAGAACATACAGCAAATACTAATGGAGGCAAGAAAGCTTGCTGCTAGAAAATTATATATTAGCAAATGGAAAAGGTTTTCTAGTTGGCACCAAAAACATAACCAACACCCATTTGGGGTTAGTTGTTCTATGCTTTTACAATATTTATGTGAGTTACTATCCAATGACCTTTCTTATTCCTCTATCAAGATTCATTTATAAGCCATTTCAGAATGTCTACTCATGGATCCTCCTATTTCAAAGCAGTCTCATGATAAAATGTTCTTGAAAGGGGTTTCGTATAACAGGCCTCAAGTACACCAGTGCCACCTCATTGGAATCTTAATGTTGTGTTAGACAGGTTATATTTTCCTCCGTTTGAACCAGCAAATCTGGTTGACATGAGGTTCTTAATGTGGAGAACAGTTTTGATGATTGCTCTGACCTCTTCAAGAGGGGTATCTGAGTTGCATGTTCTTATGATGAGTCAACCTTACCTCATTTTCCATATGGTCAGTGTTTTCTTTTTGAGAACTAATCCTTCTTATATGCCAGAAGTGGTATCTGAGTTTACTTTAAGCCAAACTACCTATCTCCCTGCTTTCTTTCCTGAATGTAAAAATGGGGGAGAAAAGATACTCTGTACTTTGAATGTCCACAGGAAACTCAGGTACTATCTTGACAGAATTAAACCTTTCATATCTTCCAATCAATTGTTCATTTCTTGTGAAGATAAGAAGAAGGGACAACATGCGTTAAAACAATTCCAACCACTACTCGAACATCAAATGGAAAATACAAGAATACCAGACACAGCAAACCAGCGATCCAAAATTGATTTTTTGTTTAATAAAATCCACAAAAGTCTGTATTTCTCTAGCGCCTTGGCTGAAAAAGCCTTTAACAGAGTACATATACACACACTCCGATTTACCCTTATATACTCACTTAATTGCTAAATTACACAATAAAAAACAACCATTCAATTAAAAATCACACAATTGTCTTAAAGCAAACTTTTCCATGTAC
Organism: Protopterus annectens; assembly: GCF_019279795.1. NCBI lineage: Eukaryota > Metazoa > Chordata > Ceratodontiformes > Protopteridae > Protopterus > Protopterus annectens. The sequence continues at coordinate 136,300,880 of NC_056729.1, forward strand.
ATTCCTGATTCAAGCCCTTAGGGCTCATGGTGTCAAACTTTAAAATTAACATAGTTTATTTTTTTATTAACAAGCTTTTAACTTGTTGATCAGTCATATATGGTTTAATTTCTATCCTAATATAGTTGCTTGCATTCCGTCCAGGTTACCATTATGACATTCTTTGAAATGAATCGCTACAGGGCTAGTTAATTTATATTTCCTAATATCCCTTATATGTTCTTTGAGCCTACATGCAAACTGTCTTTTACTTTCCCCCCACATAGAATTTCTGACAGTGACATTTTAAACCATATATATTTTGTTCTGTATTACAACTGTATGCTCCTCTTGGTTGAAATTTCTTTCCATTTATGTATGTACATTCTTTCACTATATGCTTACATACACTATATTTTCCACATGGTGATGTTCCATCCATACCTATAGATTTAACAATCTTCATAGTTGCCATATTAAATTTTCCATGGACCATAAAAAATCTTTTATGCTTCTACCTCTCCTAAAGGAGAAGCATATGTTTTTATTTTGCAAAAAATCAATTTCTCTTTTCAGCCCATTCCACAAATATGTAACTTGTTCTATCACTATCTCTGAGAAAGTGGAATATGTAGATGTAAAATATATACATTCTTGTTCACTATTACTTCCTCTTTTACCTTGTCCACTACCTCTTTTATTGTTTATCACCCTTTCCATCCCCTTTCTACATCTGCCTTATCATATCCTCTCCTACAAAACTTAAGAAAAGTTTATTTCATTTCCCTCTTAGTTTCCACCGAGTTATTACACAACCATTTTACCCTAAGAAAGACTTTTGTGGATTTTATTAAGCAAAAATCAGTTTTGGATTGCTGGTTTGCTGTGTGTGGTATTCATGTGTTAAATCAAGTTACAACAAACTATTTCCAAATGGTTCTCTAAAGCTACTACCTTTTTGTTATCCTCACCATGAGAAATCTATTCTAAGCAGCTACAAAATCCGCTGTACTAGGGCCTTGGCTTCATCTATGGCTTTTTGGAAAGGGTTGGATTCTAGATGTATTCTAGAAGCTGCTTCTTGGTCCACTGTACACACTTTTACAGAGAACTATAAGCTTGATTCTTTCTCTAGGTCTAGATCTAGTTTTTCTAGGACCATTCTCCAGGGGCACCTGAGACCTTCTCCTTCTACCTCCAAATACAGTTACTTCTGATAATCTACCCATACAGCTAAGGCTACTGCAGCAGTGATCAATATGAAGAACGGTTATGTAATTTGAACTTACCATAACAGTAGATTTTTGAATGATCACTGCTGCAATACTCACTCCCTTCCTCAATCCCCTTGTTTTTTGGGGTGTTTTTAATGCTAGGGTGTGGACATTTATTTTTTTGTTATTCCTAACATTATCCTTTCAGGGTTCAGACTCACCCTCTATGCTGGCAGGAAAGCTCTGAAGGGCTTCATGCCTTAACGTGTATTTTCATCAGGTCATCTACAGCTACTTGACAGTAAGGGTGAATGTAAGGTGCCCTGAACTTTTGGAAGCTGGCCAGCTGCTATATCCTTGGCAGAATATAACCCATATAGCTAAATCTACTACAGCAGATCATTTAAGCATCTACTGTTATGGTAAGTTCAACTTACACAGCTGCATTTTCTTAGAATTCTTTTTAAGCAATCCTTAAATATCTGTAGTTCATTTATATTTGGGATAATAAAACAAACAAATGCTTCATGGTGACAATTCTTTATGTAGCTTGTATAAGCTGTGCTTATTCATAAGACACATGGCTTAAAGATTTTGTCTGTCTAATGAAATGTGAGAACATTAATCTTCTGTGTAGTCTATTATATTTAGCTATTTTCACTGAAAAAGAACTCAGTAAGTCAAACAGTTCCTCTTTGGGGTGCCATCAAGCTTTGCTTTGGCTAAGATAATTTTATACTGTTATAAGAATATCAAGAGAATGCAAGGACACCAATATCAACTGATTTAATAATCTTGTAGTAAAAGAGATACTAATCATATTTTCTGAGTTGTTTATTGACTGTAAGTGTGCAGAGCGCTCTGTAGCACTAAACAGAGTCATAACTGTCAGTGAATAGAAAATATCTAGATTACAGAACATACCCCACTTTGATTTACATTTGCAATATCAGTTTCAAATAAGTTTGACAGACAATGTGCAGCAAGGTGCTATATCGTTTATTATAATCAATTTTTAAGCAGGCTGGATAATAATATTTCACACAGAGTTCCTCACTCTTTCGTTATAAATGTGCAGGCATTTTTGTCATTTTTTATTAAGGAATAGTTCTGATATCACATAAGTCTGCAAATTATTCAGCGACAGGAAGTGAGGTTGCATGCCATGCAATAATTCAAAATGCAACATGTCTGCCATGACTCCTTCTGCATACTAACTATATTAATTTTTATAGTGTCTTGAGTGTAAAAGACAAATGTAAGCACATACCAGAGTTGTGTAGTTCATAATCACATGAATTATCTTTTGATCACAGAGTTCACCTTGCAGTAATAGGACTCATTTATCATGCTCTTCTTTTCCTTCGCTTCAGCCATGAAATATGTGACAGGCCCAAGAAGTGATCTGATCTGGACGTGGAGAGTTCAATAACGCATTGTGCCTTGGGAGAGAAAGTAGAAAGGCTGCTGTCTAATTTAAATGTGACATATATCATCATCCTGCAAAAACACAAATCTTTTACTCAGTTCTAGTGATCAGTTTCAGAATGTTGTCCGGTATATGCCTGCGATAAAATGTATTATTTGTGCACATGATACCACACTGATGCAGTATAAAAAGTAAGCATGTGTATCGTGTTTGATTACGTTAGGATAAGATCTTTGTATCATCATTACAAAGTTTATCATGCATGAGTATGAGTAAGCACTCACTGCCAAAATGGAATTCTATTTCTCTATCTATTTACTTAATAGTATTTGATTACTGCGAAAGTCTGATTGGGCTTCAAGGACCCCTTCTCAGCACAAGCTTAGGGAGGAAAGCTCCACAAATTCACAGTATTACAAATATATAATTATGTATGCAGAAATGTGCAGTTAAACACTTAAGCAGAAATGTGCAGTAAACAGTATAAAACACATAAGTTGAGACATGCAGGCATAATTCATAGTTAAGAAAATACAGAAAACAAGAAAGAAAAAAGTCAAAGCTGAAGTGGTTGCAGACATGTTTTTGGAAATGCCCTGAGAGAAATCAAGAAAGATAGTAAAAGACAAAGCAGAAACTGATAAAGCAATGAATGTATAGTCCACAAATATATACCTCAGGAAATAAACCACCATCAGTGCACAATACTGCCAATCATTAAGGTGGAAACATTGAATAGCAGTACAAACCTTGAACCAAGTCACTATGACAATCATTTAGTTGCAGCAGAATTGACCAGTTCAAATTGTGTAGGAATAAATAAAATACAGAAAAAAAGTTAAAATTATATAGGAAATTAAAAAAATAAAATAAAGTTAAGTATAGGCAGTCCAGTGGGTTATACATTCAGTTATTGCCATCTTGCTTTATAAATGTTCAGAAATTCAAACGTACATATTGTTATTAACTGAAACATGAAAATAAGTTGTTTTGGTACAATTAAAATGAAAAGTCTTTAAATGGTGAAATCTGAAAATAATGCAAAATCAATACTGGTTCAGGTAAAACATGAAATAATTTATTCTATGTCTATATCTATATATCTATATCTATATCTATATCTATACCAATATCTATCTATATAGCTAGATAAGAGTCACATGAAGACATTTAACAAATGCCTTACATAGTGTTTCAGATTATATGTGACAGTTGGTCTCACACGGTAAATTGGATCCTGACAAAACAATATATTAAAAGACATTGTAGCACCTTGTAGTCCAGGCTTTGATTCCCTCAGCTTTCACATGATCACTGTATGACTCAGCCCAAGTCACACATGGGGCCCTGTGTGGATCAGCCATCTATCCCAATAAAGAAAAAAAAGATGCAATACATAATGAACCTTTATCAAGTAATATGTAGTTACAAATAAATACTTCTGTTAGATAAACTATTGATCATGTAAGTAGTTAATACCCCCTCAGGCCAAAGAACCATTGAGGAGTATACTCCATTTTCCCAGTGCCCCCCAAGCACTAAGTAACTTGCTCAAGGTCACAAAGTAGGTAAATGAGAGATAAAAAAATCAAATCTTGTATCACATGAACTACAGCACACAGACTTAATCCTCTGCATCAATTGCCAGACAGCATCTGATTTGGCATAGTGGTATGTTGCTCTGACTGTAGTGCACAGGGTCCTGGGTTCAAGACTTGACAGTGAAATGCATGATGGTAACACAACATTTTCTTAGTACCTACCTATAAACCTATATCAAACAAAGATCATTAGCACTCTTTAAGAAAAATCTTTTTGATTGGATGGGAGATAGGAAATTCACCCCGGGGATCACTTCTGTGGCTCTGCTCGACAGGGGCACAGGAAAGCAATTTTCTTGGGTGGCGAAAACAAGTGTACCTTTTTGGCTAGGCTTATATGAAGGGTTTGATTCACACCTTTGAAAGAGAAATTGGCTAAGCTTAAAATAGTCTGCAAGAGCTGCTCGCCTAGAACTTAATAATGAACCTAGATTTTGGACTTGACAACTGCTCAGTGTATTGTGTTACTCCACACCAAAGTCCTTATGGAATCCCAGCCAGTATCTCCCAGTTCCTCTGAAAATGTATATGATTTCTGTGAAGTTACTAATATAAGTAAGCAAAAACCTCATTTTGTTATTTGTTACTATTTGGGTAACATAATAAACTATTATTGGTATTACCATTCACTATGTCAGTAAAGATGTAAAAAACAGCTGCATGTAATTGGGCTGTATTACTGGGGATTTGTATCTTGACTGCATGAAGGGAGTGCACATTATCAAAGGGGTTGTAACCTCCTACTTGCAGAAAAGCTCTGCATGTTCATCTCTTAACAAAAGGGGTCTATATTGAATCAGCAAATGCTTAAAAAAGTGAACGCTGATTAATCGACCCTATTTGAGCGAACGCTGACAATCCTGAACACCTGGAACAGCGATTTTTTTCCCAGGGAAAAAGATTGCTGGGCCGGTTTTGGGAGTTTGCGGTTTCCTCCACTGTGGTGCAATCTCAGAGTTGGTATATTTAAGTGAGGTGGGTGGTTTGTGAAGCCCCCCACATTAAATATTGTGTGGAACAGCAATTTTTTTCCCTGGGAAAAAAATCACTGTTCCGAGTGTTCAGGTTTGTGATTGTTCTGTGAATTAGGGTTGATGAATCAGCGTTCGCTTTTTTAAGCATTTGTTGATTCAATATAGACCCAACAAAAGTACATCACTTCTTATAATTTCATAGGTTCATAGATTGTTAATAGGCTGTTGACCCAGGATGATCTTTAGAAGCCTAGACATGTACTCCCATGATGTTTTTTGCCTTTTTAATTTAAATGTGAAATAATCCAAAGCAGCAGAACATCTACATGTTACCCCTTTCTGTAAGGGCCAAGGGTACCACTCCAGGGATGAATTTGTAGTTTCCACTCCATTCCAGATTATGTTTGAATAGAATAAGTGACTTTTTTTTGTGGAGAGGAAAATGATTCCAAATAAGTGGAATTCTCTGAGGTACATATCTATCCTTCCACCATGTTCTCTTGATGTTGCAGAAGAGATTATGATCTCTTAAGTGGGTGTTTATACCACAATTAGACTTGCTGATGTACAATAGATTTAAGAGGATAGGATCTGCTAAGGCTGTGTTGTGAGGTCACCCCTCAACAACCTGTATGATACCAAGAATAGGGACAAAGCTTTGACACAATTAATGTAATTCTTATGATTTATGCCTTTGATTTTCTTGGTGAGAAAATTGTGTGGGGATTCAACTTGTGTGAAATGTTTAGAATGGTACATGCAAAATGAGGCATCAATAATCATCACAAAAAGGGCTGGACACAGTGGATTGATCACATCCTTGGACTTGGATAACATACTAATAAGTTGCTCAATGAAAAAGGACTTTCTTACAGCAGTGAATACATAGTGATCAAAGGGCAGTTCACTGTCCACATAGGTTGTCGGGTCTCTTTCTATTGGATTGAGTTTCATGGGTGTTATCAATGTGCCAAAGGACACTATTATACATAGTTTAACAGTTACCTTTAGTCCATGGTTGGGGTACAAGCTATTTGGAAAGGCCCTCTTCGAGGTTTTGGGTGTCCTCTGGAGAATTAATAGTTTGTAGTTAACAGCAGTCTTTGTCAGTCATAAGCATTGGCTTTGACATCTGTGAAGTAAGTGCCAAAGATGACTGTCCCAAGAATAGAGCCATGGGAAACACCACTGGTGTCAGGAGTTTGGAAGGAAATGCAACCACCCAGTCTAATTTCATGAGTTATATTTGTAAGCCAGTTTGCTACCCACTGAATTATACAGGCATTGACATTTAGCTGGCAGAGTTTATTAATAATATCAGAGTGTGGAATGGTATAGAATGCCTTAGCAAAATCTAGATATGTGGTGTGTACTGATTTTCCCTTATCCATTGCTTCACTAGCATTCTTGAAGAAGTTAACCAGGTTAAATACGAAGAATCTGTCCTTGAGAAAACCAAACAGGCTTAGTTCAAGAGTCTGTAGCCTATATCCTTGTTTATTAATTCCATAACAATCCTTTCCATAGCTTTTAATTTGAGGATCTCAGAGGTATGGATTGATAATTTCCTGGATCAGCTGATACTCCACCTTTGTGCATGTTGATGACTGTTGCTGTCCTCCATTCTTCCAGCATATAGCCTGTTTGTAGGTTTGTAGCATACCTTTAAACTGTATAGATTTTTTCAAAGTGTCCAGATTTCGGCCTCACAGTTTTGGTCTGTTTTTCAGAAAATTGTGTTTTTCTGGCAAATTAGTGGTAAATCATTAAAGACTGAAGTTATAAAATTATGACAGCCATTTCAGTCTCAGACTTGGTATGCTTCAGAGAATTCATGCTAATGAAAAACCTGCTATTCTATCAAATTTCTAAGTCTGTAAGAGTAATATTTAAAAATGTTCCCTATTTCCAGGCATTTGTGCCACTTTTATTTATGGCTTTGTCCAGATTATAAGATGTTGAGAGGTACAGATTGTATTGAATAATTTCTGTACAGGGTTGGAAAGACCCTGTTTCAGGCTATTCAGAAGGTATCCTGATATAGTAGAAGCAAACCAGAAGAACCACAAAATAACGATAAGCAGATCGCAGGTCAGTTCCACCCCCAGCAATTCAGATGTAGTCTTCAGCCAGCACTAGAAGTCCATTGTTAAAAAATAACTTGTTTAATAAAACAAAACAAATATTAAATAAGCGCTTTCATCCCAGAATCTCCAGAACTTCATCAGATACATTATTACCATCAATTGCCTCATTTTAAAGTGTCCACTTAAAAATCACATGACCCCAAATAATTTTGTTAATATAGCAACACTTTTTTTAAGGAAGCAGTGCTCACCCTACCCCTTATTCAAAATACTTGGTACATATAAATTAAAAAAAAACTTATAGAAAGACATCCCAAATTAATTATATATGCATAATATATATCTATATATGTATATATCTATATATATCTGTATATATCTATATCTATATATCTATGCTCGACATATTTGAGTCAACATTGTCACCAAAAACATCACGTGATAGCTGTATAGAAGCTGATGTAAATCAAATTCTTATATGACATATCATGTTTTTGCAGGTGGACAAGCCTCCCTGCACCCCTCACACCCCCTGCTACTAATATATTCAAACTCCAAGATCGCACTACAGTGGTTTGTTTGTCTTTTCGACTTTTCCCGGTTAGGGGTCACCACAGTGGAACTCCGATCTTCTAATGATTGGCAGTCGATTTTTTTTATGGTGCTGAGTTGCCAGCCCGACGCCCAACCTTCAGCGAAGGCACGCCCATTCATGCATGTCTTTCAGAGGCCATTTGACCACGGGGAGGACATGCAGACTCCACACAGAAGGCACTCCAGATGAGAATCAAACAGGAGAACCTCTTTCTGTGAGGTAACAATGCTATCGCTGTACCACCGCAGATGATATGGATGAATTTCCATTCCCCACTGTACTGTGATCTCCGTACATATAGTAGAACACACTTATGCAAATGCACTACTGCATTCACGTGTCTTCAACTATCCCATACTCTTCATTTTCTGCACAACATTCTGATATGTTAGTAAACCATATATATATATATATATATATATATATATATATATATATATATATATATATGTTTATATAAAAATATAAATAATATTAGGATTGCCACTTAAAACACTAGCTAACACTACTTAATACATTAAAGTATAAAATATATAACTTAAACACTAGTTAATACTACTTAATACATTAAAGTATAAAATATATAACTTAAACACTAGTTAATACTACTTAATACATTAAAGTATAAAATATATAACTTGTACATTTTATCTTCCCATTTTCCAGACTTTAAAAGATAAAATGTCAGTTATAGCAATCAAAAATGAATAAATAACCACCAAATAACATAACTTATAATCTAATTGCCTACCAAAACCCTAACATCCTCCTTGTTTTTAAATGAACAATAAATCAATACAAAAAGTAAATAAAAACAAATTGCTTCACAACTTCATCTTCCCATTGCTTTCTTTTTTAACAAACTCACAACAGATCAATTTCATTTAAGCCTGGCACCCTAAAAGCATTTAATAATAGTCACCAGTATAATTACATGAATTTCTAAATTAAGTGACCAAGGCCCCCCCATTGCCATATTGGACTTGCTCAGTTATTGCAAATTTAATCCCATGGTTTGGATAACACATTGCATGTTTAGCCAGAGCATTTGTTTGCCTTTGTTTTTTGATATCATGCACGTGTTCATAAATCCTTTCCTTTAATGCCCATTCAGTTTTTCTTATATAAAAAACATTGGCATTGCTGGCATATAGCTACGCATACTATACCTTTTGTCTGGCAACTATATCTCCCTTTAATAGCAAATGGACAATTATTAATTCTTCAATGTTCACCTACTTGGATATATCCACAATAAGTGAACACATTTACTCAACCCATTTTTTTACAGAATGGAGTCTATCTGCAAGTCCCTCCAATATGTTTTAAGACTAGTTCCTTTTTTTTATATCATAATAGATTTTTCTCCTAATCTACCAAATAACTCATGTTCACCCTCAAAGATATATATGCCACTGTTGAGAGTGAGAGACAGAGACTGAGTGTTTTGCTTCATAGGTAAAGCATTGATTTGTGACATACTAGTAAGTGTGGGTAGAAAAAGTTTAGTTTGAGCACCACACCACATATTTATCGATTTATCTGTCATTTGTTTACCAGGCTGGTGAACTGGTCTACTGACTCCTTTCAGTCACAACCTAGGCTCAAAAAGCAGAGAGTGCATAACAAATAATAGAGTATGGTAAAAGTAGAAAAGGTTAAAGTGTTGCAGTACATTACAATATTGTATACATAATAGTAGACACATAAGAGAGTAATGACATACTATACATTATTGACATGTATTAATTATTTACACGAGTTAGCAAGTAATGGTCTTATACTTTTAGATATGGATGATGAGGTATGTGACTGGATTGCAGTGCGTGGAGTTCCATGATTAAGCTCAGAAAACAGCTAAATTACATTCTGGTTCAGTGCTACTCTTGTTGGAGACCTGACCTTATCAACACCTAGAGATATGCTTAACAATTGTTAAGCACCTCATCTCAAATATGCACTAAAACTGACAGCACTCACCTGTAAACAGCAATAGCAAGACGTAATTGATCAGTTTCATCTCCCATTTCTGCCTGCTGTCTGTTAAAGTGCACACAACATTTTGAATTAGACCTCTTCCCTTAGACAGGGAATATGTAAGGATGTCAACAACTCCCCCATTGCTTTACCAGTTTTCAAAGCCATCACAACACATTGCATTTTTGTTTCTTTTGTTTTTTTAATCTTACTTTTCATTAACTAGTAGTACATGGAGCAGATAAATCTGCATGCACTACAAAGAGTTATGATCAGACCTCCCATTACAATGAAGTATCATGTGTTCTCAACATGTATGGCAAGATTCACCTCTCCAGCTTCGCTGTTGAGGTGAACTCCTTGGCATCCCTGTCTTGAACACATAATATACGTTAAAATCAGTGACGCGATCATAATCATCTATATTTTCCAGGATCATGAAATCATATTCTTACTATTGTCTTCTGATAAATGTTCCTTCCATTTTTTTCTGAAAAAAAAAACTTTAATAAAAATGTATTGCACTTCATAAAGGTGTGAAGTTCACACTGATTGTGGTTAACTTTTAAAGTATTATTAGAGAGGATACTTGTCTGGTGCAACAAAGTATTATTTTGTGTATTTTCTCCATCTATAACAGTTTGCAAACATGTGACTAAAGTCCCTTTAAAACACTTCTGATCATGCTGAAGCACTGCAAAGAAGTCTTAGGAATCTGCACCTTCCTAATGGTATATTACATGGACACAATGTGGAGTTTTGTACGTCTTGCTCTGTTTCCCAGACGTCTTTCCCATCTACTACTGACAAAAGCATAGCATTTGTGATTCTCTGGGCCACATCATCAGCTATAAGCAACAGGTGATTTACTCTCTCAATCACCCTATCCAGATCTTCTGGATCAATAACAATGAAAGTCTTATCTTTCCTTACAATGGTGGTCTTATTATTCACCCATTCTGTTGGCACTAATTGCATCTTGATGATACACAAAGTTTCCATTCTGTTCACTTCCCATTGGAGCATCATCATCACCATCATCATTACCATCATCATCATCATCATTAGCACCAGTTTTCCCACTTTCTGCATGGGTTCAAAGTACTGTGTCAAATGTCGCCATCTGACTTTCTATTCAGTGTTACTCTCCTGCCTTCTTTGACACTAATGCCTGACTGTCGTAGGTCTTCTGTCACACAATCCATCCACCTCTTTGCTTGATGCCCTGTTTCCTCTTGCTTTCTTCCTGCCTGTCCCAAATATTTTTCACCAGATTGTCTTCTGCTTTTTTGCACATGTACCACCACAGTCTGTTCTCCCACCGTAAACTGTTCTGTTTAACCTTTTCTGTAATTGGAAGCACTTTGCCTTCTGCTCTTATGTCCTCATTTATTTGTCCGTTCCACATTGTGCATCTTACTACCCAGCTCAGGTACTTCATCTCTATCATTTCTAGCTTCCTCAACTAGTCTGCCTTTACTGCCCATGTTTCTGTACCATACAGTAGTACTAGTCACACCGCTGTTATGTACACCTTTCTTTTCAGCTTCTTTGGCATTCTTCTGTCATATACTACACCTGACACTCCATGCCATCTGGCTGCAGCCCCTCTGATTCTAGCTCTGACTTCCTTACTCAGAGTACCCTTCTCCTCAACCACCCCTCCCAGATACTTCAGGCTGTTAACCTATTCCACTATATTCCTTTCTATCTCAATTTTCAGTTTCTTAAAACAGAGGTAATCCAAAGGGCTTGAGTGAAGTCTGACCTCCCACTTGTGACCCAGTGGGTGACAGGACTAACAGTTAGGTCATGTACAAAAGGAGTGCATGTGGATGTGTGTGAAAATGCATCATGGTAGTATAATAGGCTAATGACTCAAGGGGCCATCCCAAGCCTAGCCAAGTTGTCCCAATAGCAATAAATGAGATATGAAAGCACTCCTATGGTTGAACTAACAATGCACAGAAAATGCAGAAGGTAGTTTATTTACCAGCACTGTTACATGATGAGAGGACATACATATTCATTTGCATCTAATGTGACAGAACAGTGGTCAAAATCTGTAGGATCTGCAAATTTTGCAATTCTGTGTTGCTCTGCTTTAAATGTATATAACCATGTAAATAGACAGTGTTCTCCCTACCTCACTACTATCTCTCCTCTAGACGAAGCATCTTATCAATCATTATGGCTCTGTTCCTTGACTCTTCCTTGTTTATTAGGGGATAAAAGGGTTAGCAGGTATTATGAAAAGTCCTACCAGCAATAACAAAACTAAGCTAATGAAAGCATAATGACACTGGAAATAAATATTATTGTGTATAAGAAGTGCTGTAATATCAAGATATATCTGAATGCAACCTACGCTACAGAGACCAGCAGCATACTTCCTGTTCCTAGTATTACAATTCCAATGCACAACAGGCATTTACACTCTGCTCTCACCTGGAGATGAATGTACTTGTTATTGATGATGACATTATGCAAGAATTTATCTTGAGTATTATAAACAGTTTTAATATAATACCGTGATGATTACCACTGAGACATAAGGTTTACTATTGAATTAGCAAAGCGCCTGTGCTCAACTGGTAGTTTAAAATGCACTTTTCAAATGGGGAGAATGCCGAACCAGAAAACATTGACTACACTATAGCAAATGGGTAGTGCAGTTTGATTATCTGAGTTTGGCATTGTAAACAGTGATCACGGTTCAGTGAGAAACAGGGAATTAACCCATTTCCTCACTGTAGTGTGATCTCGGAGTTGGTATACATAATTTTTAGGGAGTGTGGCGGGCACAGCCCCCCCACATCCTGGGTGCAGGAGGGCTTGCCCTCGTGCAAAATAGTAAAATACACATACTGTTGACTGTAGAATGTTATGGTACAGTAAGTTGCATAACATGGTTGACTGATGTCACCTCCTGCTATGTCGAATACATTGAACTATGGGTGTCAATGTATTCAGTTTCGACTTGGATCCTTTTTTCGCCATTCTGTATTCCACATTTTGGGTAAACGATGTGACTAGTTGACATATGCAGTTTTGGGATATCAATAGTAAACCTACATATATATATATATATATATATATATATATATATATATATATATATATATATATATATATATATATATATGCCTAGGTGTCAACATATACTCTTTTGTTGCCATGTACAATTTTCTTACCTTCTTGTTGGCCAGATCAGTCCCACTAGGCAAGTAGCCTTGTTTCAAGGAAGATCCAAGGTGGTATTTATACTGCTAGGGGAAATTTGGCTTGGGCATTAGGGAACTTTTCCTAACTGTTTCCAATAGGTACTGTCAGACCGTCTAAATCTACTTGAACTCAAATAGTTGGGGCCTTGTTTTAACAACTCATTTGAAGAATGATACACTCAGGAGTGCAGCATCCTCCCATGCTATACTGCAGTGTCAACAATCCCACTCCCTGTTGTGGGAATAGAACTCATAACATTCTGCACCAAAGACAAGTATTATACCTGTTGAGCCACTGACATTGTCAGACCTCATCATCTTACTTACTTATGGCATGAAGACTGACTACATACCTGAAAGAATAATAGAAAATACAAGACAATAGAGCTATGAGACCATTTACACCCTATTATCCATCCTAGACCTTACCTGCCTTTTCAGAGCAATACAAGCCAGTCATACCAGGGTTAATTTTTGAATCTCCATCCACTTATCTGTCTCCCTTCTGAAGGAAGTTAATGAATTGCACCATTTAATTTGGAGAAGAAGCTTGCTCCAGAGATAGGGTAGGTACTCAATGAGTGTATGTGATGCTCCACTTGTCTATATGATGTCAGCCTTGAAATATTTGCTGCATATGTAGCCTACATTCAGATTTTTGATGTATGTAATGCCACCTCTCATCTCTACAACATTAACTTGAGTGCCCATATCTGTTTCACATATTTATTATAAGTGGGTCAATGCATTGTGGTTGTGGTTGTGGTACATCATACAATTTTTAGTTAGGGTATCTTAAACATTTGATATTTGTATGTCATTCCTTTGTAGATGTACTGGTGCCTAACCCATGTGTACACTGTCTGTCATAAGTTTCCATTGCCAATAAGTAACAGGTTTTGTTCAGTATGGAGGTTGCTGTTCCAGTTCTATGTTGATATTCACAGACATCTCTGTATGACTTTCATGGGTACAATCATGTGCTAGTACAATTGATAGAACTACATTACACTGTTGTACTGCATACTGATATGGTAATTTCATGTTACATAATATTAAATTGTCCACTATTTATTTCCATTGCATCTTCTAGTGGCATCAAGGTGTGACAAACCCCCTGTGGATAGACAGCAATGGAGACAATGCACCAAACCACTGCCTGAGGAATTGAATGCCAACGAGAAAGACACAGCACCAGTTGATGAAAAGCCAGGACTATGCAGTGCTAAAATACCAGCAGACTAGGGACGCTGTTCCAACACCAGCAGATGACACAGGGATTGATGGGTGAGGTCATCACTGATGTTTTAAAAATGTAGTTGAGAGCCATGAAGGGAACATCTTCAAGGAAATTGCCACAGGTTTCATTCCTGAGCTTTGGTTCAGAGAGATGCCTCCGAACTATAGTCTTTGCGTTCCTTTCATGTTTTGTAGTCTATGTGTAATTGCTGTTGTCATGGCACATATGTGTGCACATTATTCCATGTGACACTTGTGCTTTCCCTGTAATTTCCCTGATCGTCTGTCACAGGCTGTTTTCCAACTGCATTCTAGAACATGTTTAATTTGTTGTACACACAAGGTGCCTTCTAATGCCTGTGACATAGCAAACCTTTGTCCTGTGCAGAACATTTCATAGTGTCACTGAAATACAGCACCATGTGTCTGCTGAGCAGCACATTTTCATTTGGAGACATCTCCTTTAAGATGACTTATAGCCAACATGTGCACTAAGCTAAAGAGCAGTATTGCCATAACAGCTGCAAAATCGTGCTGTCTTTATTGATTCCTGTCAATGTTGCCATTACTGTCATACTGAAAGTGTATGTGTATCTGTGGAGTTAAAGTGTGGCATGTGTCTGCCTTTCCTCACACTGCATATGATGCTCTGAGCACATCTAGTTATCAATTATGTTGTACTACCCTATGACCATATGCACCTGCATTAATGACAGTGGT
Organism: Protopterus annectens; assembly: GCF_019279795.1. NCBI lineage: Eukaryota > Metazoa > Chordata > Ceratodontiformes > Protopteridae > Protopterus > Protopterus annectens. The sequence continues at coordinate 136,315,919 of NC_056729.1, forward strand.
TCACATGGGAGTTTTTCTTCTCTTTTTGCAGTGAGAGTCTTTGTTGCATCTCAGGTATGTCAGGATTCATTATCCCAAGCATAGATCCCCTCAAATTATCTATGGTATGATGACACCTTTCTATCTATAACCAAATGGCATGAAAAGGGAAAATGGCTAGGCTTAAAATGGCCAGCTAATCTAATACTTACCTATGAACCTATACACTCTTTGTAGACTTGACATATCTTTACATAAATTTGCATGGATGTGCATATGAATATATAAAAATACTGAGTTTGACACGCAGATGCACCAATGTTTATGGCAGATTTGCTAGTATTATAAAGCATTGTGTTATTAGTATCATTTGTACAGAAATTTGCTTTGCATACAGTTATCTGTCTGTTTCACTTACAGTGACAATATACTGCAGTGTGTGTGCCGATGCTTACATGCTTGTAGTAAGTGCTTTGTCCATGTGATGTGTTACTACATTGCTACATGGATGTGTTTTACTTAGCTGCAGATACTACATAATGACTATTGTGCATTTCAAGTTCTGTACACAATCAGTCACATTCCAACAGCCACATCAATGTGTGCAGATATAGTGTAAGTAGGCATGTCATATGTATGTCCATGTGCAATGTGTGACTGCACATATTGGTTACAATTGTGCAGCAAACCTGCAGAGGTACTTTGCTGTAGTAGCATTAACTCTGTGTATGCTGTGCTTATGGCACCTATGACATTATTTGTCTTGTGTGTACATAGCCCTGTCTTTTTGTTGTCAGACATGGCATATCACATTTCTGATGAACAACTTCCCTGCCCTGGCTGCATTGGGCAGACATCATCATGTAGTGCATAGAACCATAACAGAAACCATTGTGCATGTTATTCTGGTACAAGCAGTTGTAACTCATTAGGGATGGTAAATGTGTACAAGTGTGTTATACATGCAGCGAGCATGATTAATGTCCACAGATGGTACAAGCATATATATATATATATACATATATGTATATATATATATATATATATATATATATATATATATATATATGTGTGTGTGTGTGTGTGTGTGTATATGTATATGTATATATATATATATATATATATATAGAGAGAGAGAGAGAGAGAGACATAATGCACAGAGAGATAATAAAAACAAGAAAAAAGGTTATGCAGCACTCTAGATGAATGTAACCAAAATTAAAAACACTTCCAGCATATCTTCCTGGGAATATTCTGTTAAAGTTCCATAAATAAAACATAAATTGCCCAACAAAACAAGCAGAGTATGGTTTCCCCACAAAAAGCAGCAGATTCAGTGCTCAAACAAATGTCCAACCAGTTCAAAGATGTTATATAATAACATTTCATAAATCACATAACTACAAAAAAGCATCCCTGAGGAGCTTAATAATCAAATAAAAACACAAGAATCTAAAACTGAATAATACATCCAAAATGTATGCAAGATGAAAAGTTTTTAGTTAAAAAATATTTCATACTTCCACCTTCAAAATACCAGTTTCACCTGGGATTATACAACACACCTCGGTATTAAAAATTGTATAAATACCTTTCTTCACTTCATTGTTATAAATATTATACTTCAATGCCAAATACAGAGACAAATATATACTAAACACCTACATGCATATTTTCTAAATAAATAAATCAATGTTATACAAGTTCAACCATCCTAAACATTAAGTTTAGTTAAATATGTTCATTCAGATCTAGAATGGATAATGCTCACAAATTAATTATCTAAGCTTGTTATTTTCTTTTTAGTAATTTATCCCACTTTGATTTATGGATATGATTCCTAATAATCATATCAATCCCAATGAAAAACTTAGCTGTGCTGTGATTAAGGGTATGTTTAAAAAAGTGCATTATTTTCCCACTGACATTTAATATTACTTAAATCTTGCAATATTCATTGCCTCCATGGCCTCTTTGAATGTCCCACATAAAAGGACTCATAATTTCAAGCAACCATATATATTAAATGCTCAGTAGCACCTGCATTTAATTACTATAGGCTTGCTGTTTTCCCTGCTTGAGTTTTCATTCAATAAACTTGTGCTCATCTGTAATGAACCTACAGCATGAACTAGCTTTGTTAACTTCAGTCTCTTTTATGCACTTCCTTTACATTTCTGGTTTGGTATACTATTCCATGCCATAGCAGTCTATATATTATGTGCATCTTGTTCACTGCTTCCATTGTTAAATCAGTCTTTAAGGTATTCTCAAATGTTAAATTAATTTCTAACAACAATCTGCAATGAATATTGTAATCACTACATATTTTATGCATAATCATGTCCCTGTTTTTTCTGCAATATCTCAACAAAATTAAAATCCAAGCAAAATTTCTTATGTCAAATACAAAACCATCACTTATTCAATTAACTTCTTTCATTCTTCTCTAGGCCATTTTTGCCTCTGTGCCTGTTGTCAACCATCCCCTGATGCTGATCTTGAGCCTATTTGCCTTTCAGCCAGGTGGTCCCTGGCAGGGACAAAGAATCACAAGAAGGAGATGGCATAGAGGAACCTATGGAGGCATTTTCTTCTCTTAATCATAGATGTGAGCAATGAGGATCTAACCTTGCCCCTGATTGATGATGTAAGCACCCGCATCACTACTGTGGGACTACTAAAATATCCCCATGTATATGAGTGTTCCTACCTACATGCTATTGAGGTGGCACCTGACAATGACTTGCAGTGCAAACCAACAAACATCCTTGGTTAATGGCTACAATTTCACTGCATGTAAGCCTCTACCTACCTGTGGCAAAACAGACATCTGGACTATCACTCCCTCCTTTAGGATATTCTTTCCCCTCATCCTGGCCAGCCACTGTTCAAACTCAGTAATTTGTATCATAGTCAGACTTATGTGGCACAAACCTAGAAAAACTTATTTATTTATTTTATTTTATTTTACATTTGTTAACCGGGAGAGTCCGACTGGATACATGTCCATTTTCAGCGGAGGCCCGGGGAGAAAAGCTCCAAGTACATAACAGACATATGAACATTGTCAATGCAAAAAAAGGAAGATAGTTGAGTTCTAAATACAATATAAAGATACATCACATCTTGGGAAAAAAAAAACAACAGCAGCATATAAAAAAACATAGGTCAGTTACAAAGGCGAGGTGCCTTGTTAAAAGCGTTAAGGATAGTGAGGTAAGAGAAGGGTAAATGATAGTGGTTAATCAGGTTTGGAACAGGACATTGCCAGAGAGTATTGAGATGGGGTTTAAGCTTTTTTTGAATTGTAGGAGGAGGGTTCTGAGGTGAGCATGGTCGGAGTTCCACATTTTACCTACAAAGTTTGAGAATAGAGAACTTTGGCTTTGGTAGTTTGAGCTAAGATCTTATTGGAGGAGTAATATAGGGTGAATGATGTTTTTCAGAGCTGGTGTTTCTCTGGGTGATACAGTATCTGGTGAGCCGTTTGAGTTGGTTGAAATGGAGTTGGCTGGAAAACTCTAACCACCCTATTTGCTTCCAAGTTAGTGCAGTGGTGCGCTCTAAAGGTGGAATTTGTGGCAAATCTAGCTAAGTGATTGTAAAAGTAAGTTTGTTAAGGGTTGTCTTGTTTAGGTTTGTAAGGGGGAGGCATAGAAAAGAGTTGATAGTAGGTGTGTGCTGGCAATTGTAATTTTAGCGTGAGGAGTGAGAAAGTGTTTTACTTTATAGAGAGTTTTATTGACGGTTTTGATGGTAAGATTGAAATGGGTGTCAAATTTAAGGAGTTATCAATGGTAACACCTAATAGCTTAGTGTGAGCTTCTATGGTATAGTGATTCCATTGGAGGATGTAATAGAGAAGGTGGGGAAGAGTCTTGTTAGTGGGTGAGAAAGTAAGTTTTTGTTGGGGTTGAGAACTAGTGAACCATTTTTCTATTAGGTTGAAGGTGTCTTGGGTTGAAGCAGTGAGGTCTGCCAGGTTGGAGGCAGTGCTGATGATAGTCAGATCATCTGCATGTGAATGCATGTGGGCATGGGGGTGATTGTGGCAGGTCATTAACAAAGATGGTGAAAAGAAGAGGCCAAGAATAGATCCGGAACCTAAGTAGCAGGTAGGCATGTAGATAATTTGTCCTGCCATAGAACAGCCTGTTGCCTATTGGACAGGTAGGATTGGAACCATTTCAGTGGAATTGCTGAGTGATAGTTTTAATGTATGGAGAGTTGCACCATATCAAAGGCCTTGGAGAGGTCTAGAAAGAGGAGAGATGATAGTTTATTATTGTTTCTGAAGTTATTGATGGTATTAGAAAAGGATAGTAGGGCTGATGGGTACTGTGATTTGGGCCTGAAGCCATGTTGGAGTTAGCTAATTTTATTTTGGTGAGGTGTTCCATCAGTTGTTTGTGGACACACTTTTCCATAATTTTGGCCAGCTCTAGTGAGCTACCACCTTATGGAGAGGAATAATGTGGGACATTTTCCATGGAGGGGATGAAGACAGCTGCTTTTGCAGAAACTCAGCTGGGAGAAGGTCACTGCTAGCTTAGTGGGTTTTAGTTTTAAGATGTTATAAAGGATATGGGTACTAGATGATCTGATGTAGTTGTAGTATTCTGCTGGCATGGGTAGTGGAGGGCTGGTTGTTTGTTTGAATTGTGTGGCTAGGATTGTATAGTTTCTGTGAAGAAACTATTGAATGTTAGCAATGTTGGCACTGTTGTTTGCAAGTTGTGGAGTGGGGGTGTGCCTGCCCAGAATTTTGTGGATTATTAAGGTGTTTGTGTTGGAGATGGAGGAAGAAGTTTTTATCATTTAAGATCATTCTTTTAGTTCATTTCTAAGTTGCTGGAAGGTTTGGTGTGTGGGTCTTTAGAGGTACATGTGACCACATCTTGTTTCTAGATAGGATTTTGGATTTTGTTTCCTTAGAGAGCCATGGTGCGGTTTTGGTTTAGTTCTAATATGGGAATCTAGAATCTTGAGGAAGGTGGTGCTCTTCAAGAGGAAGAGACTTGAGTATTGTCCAGAAAATGGAGGCTTGAATTTATTATTGTTCCTGATTTTTTGTAGAAGGGGGTGATTTTCTTGAATTTGATAACATAGGTGAGTAATCACTCATGTCCTCTGGGTGAGTACAGTACTGGTCAGTTTATTAGTAAGGATCCAGTCCAGGATGCTGTCTTTGTTTTGGGGTTTACCTAGTCTGGTAGGAGATATGAGCTGAGTGTAGATTTATGCTGGGGAGTTAGATGAGAAGGAATTCCATATGTTGAAGTCACCTAACACTATGGATTCCTTGGGGTGAGTTTGAGTTAATCAGTGGAGAAAGTCCTCTAAGTTTTGTTATTATTGTTGCCTGGGGATGTAAATACATGCTATATTTATGCTTTTATGTTTGTTTGGTTGAAGTTTTACAAGTAGAATTTCGCATTGTTTGTTAGGAGGGTTGTGGAGAGGCAAGGGATTTTTGTAGAGTATGTTGGTCTGCTCTTAGTATATCATACCCTGGTGGGATTATCTGTGTGTCTTTCAGACTTGGTTTAAGCCAGGTTTCTGTGAGACATAGTAGGTCTAATCTTATTGTTTACACTTCTGATGTTTAGATGACAGGTCAGAGTTAAAGGGTCGAGAGTTTAGATTGAGAAGTGGAGGAGGATAGGGTGGAATTACAATTGAGTGGGGGAAGGGCCAGGGTTGGGGTGGATATCACCATCTGTGGCTAGTCTGTGATTCAGAGTGGTAATGAATTTGAGGGCTTTGAGTAGAAGTTTGTAGTAATGTTTATCATTTGGCCTAATATTGGTAGGTTTGATAATTACATACGCTCGAAAGTTCTAAACAGGTGGGGTGAGTAGGGAGTTGAGTCATGGCCTCTGTTGTTAATTATGGGTGAGGGGTTGGTTTGGTAGCTTGAGAATAAAACCTTTTTAACTATTTTTCTTGGGGTTCTTGGAACAAACGAGCTTTTCTTCAGACTGCAATATATAATGCCAACTACTCTTATGAGATTGGTTCTTGTTTGCCATAATTCCAAATCCCACTAGTTATAAAAAATAATGAAAATTAAAAAATAATAAAAAAAAAAAATTGAAATGTACAGTGTTTAACAATAGTCTTAAATTGTCAAAATATTTACATCAAAAGCAGTCATATAGCTTACATATCCCATTGTTCTTGTATTTCCTTCTTAGTTATTCAAAGTTTTTTTTAAATCCTTGAAGCAACTGAAATCATCATCTGCAGAATCCAGTTAGTATGTCTTGAATAGAATGTCTAAACATTTCATGGTTCAAAATATCTAGAATGGTCTCCAGCGCTTCTGAAATTAGCAACAGGAAGAGCAGTTCAACAACATGAGCAGGATCCATCTGGTCTGCCCACTTCCCAAAGTATGACTGTCCCACAAATAAGTCTTTCCTCATTATTTATTTATTTATTTATTGAAACACAGCCATTATCTATTGACAGCTTTCAGTATTAAAAGGAAATAATGCAATTGACAGAATATGTATACAAGAGACTAAAGAGATAAGCAGTAAGAGAAGGTTGCCATAGTCCTTATATGACTCATTAAAGGTTGTGTGATCAGTAAGCGGAGATTCAATTGTTCAGTAACTGCTCATTTATTTATTTAACATTTGTTTACAGGGAAAGTCTGATGTGGAGCAAAGTCAATTTTCAGCAGAGGCCCAGGGAAAAGCACTCCAGAGGCATGTCTTTGAATTGTGGGAGGAAACCAGAGCACCAGGAGGAAACACACATGAATGCAGGGAGGACATGCAGACTCCACACAGAAGGCACCCCAGCTGCAACTGCTCTATGGATGTTGAGGAGCCTATGCTAGAGGTACAGACCCATTTTATAGAAAGCTTATGGTCTTGCACAGAGATCACTCTGCATTCCTTGAGACATATAGTTCCACTGCTTGAGATGTTAGTATATGCTTACTCACTAAGTCTTGTAGTGAAAAAAACACATACAAATCAGTAAAAAAATGTAGCAAAAGCAGTTTTTCAAAACACACTTAGTAAACGAAAAGGAATTTACCAAAGCAGCAATGAAAAAATGTCCTGGAGAAGGGTTTAAAAAACTCTTCTGAAATGCTGGAAGTTAGTGACCTCATAAAAGAAGTCTCAGTGCTGCACAGCTTAATCAGGTGAGGTAGGTGATTTTAAGTGGTCAACTGTGGTGGTGGTGCTGCGGTAGCATTGTCGCCTCATAGCAAGACATTGTCCCGTTCGATTCTCATCTAGAGCGTCTTCTGTGTGGAGGCATACGTGAATGGGGCGTGCCTTCGTTGAAGGTTGTGCATCAGGGCTGGTAACCCGGTACGTAAAAATCCACTACCAATCATTAGTGGACCGGAATTCAGCTGTGGCGATCCCTAACAAGGAAAAAGCCGAAAGACACAAACAAACTCTGTTAACTCATCATTTAATGACCTATAGGCTGGATGCAGTCTACACATGTCTGACTAAGCAGACTATGATCTTGTCATGAAAGGAGTACCCAAACACAAACCAACACCATCTGTGTAGTATCAGAACAGAGCCCTCAAAATGCTTCATGTGTGCATGATGTGAGAATAACAACAGAGCCCTCACAATACTTCATGTGTGCAAGATGTGAGAATAAGAAATGAGCCCTCACAATGCTTCATGTGTGCATGACATGAAAATAAGAAAAGAGCCCTCACAATGCTTGCGTGCATGATGCGAGAATAACAACAGAGCCCTCACAATGCTTCATGTGTGCATGATGTGAGAATAAGAACCGAGCCCTCACAATGTTTCATGTGTGCACAATGTGAGTATAAGAACAGAGCTCTCACAATGCTTCATGTGTGCATTATGTGAGAATAAAAACAGAGCCCTCACAATGCTTCATGAGTGCATGATGTGAGAATAACAACAGAGCCCTCACAATGCTTCATGTATTCACTATGTGAGAATAAGAACAGAGCCCTCACAATGCTTCATGTGTGCACGATGGGAGAATAAGAACCGAGCCCTCACAATACTTCATGTGTGCATGATGTAAGAATAACAACAGAGCCCTCACAATGCTTCATGTGTACACGGTGGGAGAATAAGAACATAACCCTCGTAATGCTTCATGTGCACAAGATGTGAGAATATGAATAGAGCCCTCACAATGCTTCATGTATGCACTATGTGAGAATAACAACAGAGCCCTCACAATACTTCATGTGTGCAAGATGTGAGAATAAGAAATGAGCCCTCACAATGCTTTGTGTGTGCATGATGTGAGAATAAGAACAGAGCCCTCACAATGCTTCATGTGTGCACGATGTGAGAATAAGAATAGAGCCCTCACAATGATTCATGTGTGCAAGATGTCAGAATAAGAACATA
>NC_056729.1:136324781-136369781 GCF_019279795.1 Protopterus annectens
ATTGTATGGAGGAACACACAATTAATATGAATAATTCATTGGACAGGCCGCTGATTCTGTACAGTTGAACACCATTCCAATGCCTAATAGGCAGCCATTCCCGATACTGTAGTCAGGAGCGGCTTTAGGTCAACTAGTGCCCTAGGCAAAAGGGAAAAATGGCACCCTCCCCCGCCACACCACCCTCTGCCCCCATCCTGGTCTACATACACTAAATAAATACTGGTAAAGTGCCCCCACTAAAACGGTGCCCTTGGCAGCCGCATAGTTGGCCTATGCCTAAGGCCGGCTATGACTGTAGTCATGTAGTCCGAAGTGATAGGCATCACAAGGTGGGAGCAGATTGTATGAGGTACAGACAAATATGATTGATTCACCAGACAGGCCGCTGATTCCGTACAGTTGAAAGCCGTGCCATCGCCTAATAGGCAGCCATTCCCGATACTGTATTCATGTAGTCTGATGAAATAGGCATCACAAGGTGGGAGCAGATTGTATGAGGTACACACAAATATGATTGATTCACCGGACAGGCCGCTGATTCTGTACAGTCGAACGCAATGCCGTCACCTACTGGGCAGCCAATCCCGATACTGTAATCATGCAGTCTGATGTAATAGGCATCACAAGGTAATATTGTGGTCCTCGCTCCCACCCAGGAGTGTGAGTGACAGATGCAAGCACCAATGTCAGTGCATTTGCAAGTGCGGGAGCGAGCGGGTGTAATCGTGTTTGGCTACCAGTATGCGAGTATTGCACTGGTAAAGCAAAGTAGAGGCTAACCGAGTGTAAAAGGCTGTAACCAGCGGTCAGCAGTGCTTAACACCTCGCAAACCCATGCACACCCACTCCCAACTGCTTTAATGTGCCTTACTCCCTCTGTATCCAATGGGCTTGTTCTGTCCTGCAACCAAATAAACGTCCTTTGCAAGGGTCAGAACCAGGACCCTGCGCGCATACAACTAATGTGTATTACCAATACACCATGGCAGATATACAGACAATGGACAGTACCATAAACATATCATATAGCACAGTCATTCAATGGTATAGGAATGTATCCCATCATGTAGATGTATATGTGAGTGTTTATGCCCAGCATATAGGTACATACAAATATAGAGATGTATCGGGAACATACCATGTGGCAACAAAGCATTACAAATGAATGAAATGGGAAACACCAGCGACACCTGTATTATGTAGTGTTGTTGCTCTATGTGATCACAAGACTCCCTCAGATAGACATGTGTCAGTCATATATGCAAATAGTTACACATTGGCCGTATACATCACTCTGTGCATGTAATGTACATTAACACAACAATCATTATGTGTGAACAGTACTCTTGCAAGGTGCTTTGTGCAACATCATCATCATGATAAAGGTAAATGGGGTAACCATAGATGAAGCGGTAGTGTTGTGTGTACAATGGGGTCATCCTCATCACGTGTACCTGGACCATGTAGGAGTGATGTGCATACCAGGATCGTGCGCCTGAGGGACAGGGGTGAGGATAACAGGAGTATATTGTGATGCATATTACAAGGGTCTCATGTGTCCAGTGGGCACGTGTGTGTAATGGACAGCTATGTATAGGGCAGATGTTGTTCTAGAAGCCGATTGACCTTATGTGTCCGTAGGTGAGGGTCAGATGTTGGGGAAGTAGTGTAGGTATGGCCATGGAGGATAGGTAGTATCACAGAAAAGACAGCATATAGGTTTGGTATATGACACATGTGGGGGAGATACACTCTGGACAGGGATGGGTCTTCGGCATTCAAATGCCCATGGGAACAATGGAATGGAGGTCCCCAGCCATGGGCAACTGCCACTGCACCTACACAGCTGCAATGGAGGCAGTGCTGGGGGCTGTCCAGGAGGGGCAGCATCACCCTATAAATGTGACACTCCACCCTTGAACTGGCATATCTGACTTCGTAACCCCTTAGGGAGCCACCAATGCAACACGTCCGGGACCGCATGACAGCAGATATGTACCTGTCTGGTCCTGCTCCCAGGGGGGACATGCTCCATCTTCAGTAGTGGTACCACCAGAAGGTGGTGCAGAGCAAACAGAGGTTGACATATGGCTTAGTGATAGACAACAGCATACAGGATTACCTACGATGGTATGCATAGATATCACCAGCATCCCAACACAACAGATGATATACATTTGCAGAGGGAGCACAACACATGCATATATACTGCATGCCAACTGTACAATGTGTAGTAGACATGTGACCGCAGCTATGAACAGTTGCCCATTATTGGCTTGTCACTGAGAACCCCACACAGTGTCTGTCATACCACTGTCTCATGTGACACTTGTCCGGTCAGTGCTGCGATGGCAGTAACACATCCCTATCATCATGTACTGTCTGCAATTCTCACACCATGCTTCTGCTGTGCACATATGTGTGTTCAGTGTGTAACACAGGAAACAAATGGTTGCACACACTGACCAGTTCAAGATGGCCCTTCAGATGGGGGTCCCTCATGAAAAGAATACTGTCATGTCTGTATTATAACATGCAGAATAGCCATTACCACACACATGTTAAACAGGCAGTAGTCTCAATGCAGCATAGCTACACTTACATGCTGTAGTCATGTGTGGCACATCACCTTCCTGTCTTTAGGCTATTTCCCACTGTGGAAAATGAGTGAGGTACATGCTTATATCATCTGTGATGCCGTGTCAGAACACCAGATCCAGGTACCACTCACAGTGACTGTCATGGTCAGATAACAACATGTTTCCTTAGATAGTGTACTGTGTTTAACATGCAGATGGCTAAGGGAACATCACCACAACTGTACCACATGCAATCAGCTAGGGGAGGACTGCAATAGGTGCAGAGGCCATCACCTGACCATATCCATCATGTACAATACACATGCTGCTGCTGTGCATGTGTACACCTTCACATCCACCAAAGAGTCTGTGGGTGGGACAGGCAAAGTACACCAGAGAATGGCTTGGAGACTTAGCCATAAGCATCATCTGCCACACGCCGCACAGTACAGGGATCAAACCCCTGACTACTCATTACTATTACATGTGCATGACATTACTACATGTGCCACAAAGGTGACATGTTGCTGTGCTGTAAGAATATATGTGTGTAAGTGAGTGACATCTGCAACAGATATAGTAGACATACATTAGATGTGGCACACATGTCTGTTCATGTGAATGGATGCCATTGTCACCAGAACCACACTCTCTAATGGACACGCATTGACACCTTTGCCAGGGCCACAAATACACAATGTAACCACTTAGTTTGCCACACTGCAGTAATGCACAGGACCACATGCACCACAGGGGATATCTGGAGGTTCTATGGGCTAGGGCATGTGAAAGTGCTTGACAACTGTTGGTATGCCAACAAGGTTTATACTGGGAGTGACTGTGGTTGGGAGCATCATAACCCACATGTAGACACAGGATGCCAGTACTGGCATGCAGGTATGCATTGCTCCATGGGTGTGTAGTGGCTGGCTGTGCAAGATGACTGTACAAGGCTGGGTGAGGGGTAATCCTTAGCATTGTGTCAACTGACAATGGTGTGCAGGGGTGTAGTATCTGCAGTGTCCCACACAGATGGGTACTGCATTATCTGGCCTGACATCCTGGTTACCAATGTGTAGGGCCATAGCTTTTCAATGCATGCCATGTCTGTGTTTGATAGTCCTTCACATGGACATTGCCTGGGATATGCATGTCCCACAGTACTGTACAGTGACATGTACAGGTGTACCTGGTTTGGCAGACACATGTTGTGTACACAGTCTGTTATACCCCGATATGCCAATACTGGCCTGGTGTGGTGACAGCTGCTTATAGTGAGCAGGTCGGCCCTGCACCTGCATGGATAGTATGATACAGGTATTCCGTGGTGTCAGTGGCATGGGTCCATACAGGACACATGCGTACAGCATTGTCTGGCCTTTGTGGATCACATTTGATGGCACCACATATGTTGCAGACATTCAGTGTGGAACATAGTGAAGGCACAATGTTCACATATATGTGCCTATTATACTGCTGTACAGGGTGCCATGTCCTTTGCAGGCCACTGCATGGCACATGGGTGCAGGACATATACCGGGTACTAGTAGGGCTGCATACATAGGTCACCAGGCCTTTTGCCAGATGTATGGGTATGGCTTGCCAACACAGTGGCTGACTGACAGCTGTACTCCTCATGAGGTAGCCAATGAGTCATAAGACAGATACCATATAGAGAAAATACAAAACCCACTCCCAAACATGTCCAATGGTAAGACAATCACGGCCTCCTCTACACAGGCTCTGACAGACAAACACACACTTGCCATGCTCTGTATACAAACCCCTACCGTATCACACTGCAGCAATATTCATTTAGGGCACACGCTACAGCGAATACTACAAAGCACTGTACTTGTCTCATACAGGCAGACACACACACACTCACACACACACACACACACACACACACACACACACTTGGCATGTCTGGGATTAGAACACCGATCTAACTACTTTACTACACTACAGCATTACGCAGTTACAGAACATGCTACTGAGATTACTGGGACACAGCACTCCCAGAGGTGTATTTGTAGATGAGTGACATCATCAGCCTTGCCAAAGGTGGGTATAAGAAATATACGGAGTGTGAGCAGTCTAAAAGCATTACTCAGTCCTCAGGCAAATGGACACATACACAGACACACACACACACACATGCACACATGCACACACACACACACACACACACACACACACACACACACACACACACACACACACACACACAAAATGGAACACCTTCCTATTTACAGATTACTATTAAAATACTACATACTTACGAGTCCCCAGGTTGGCCAGTAGCTCCTCGGTACGTGTGAGTGGGGGCTGGGTTGATGGTCCACCACCTGTTGCACCTTGTTCACTGGTAATTGCATTTGCACACTGTTTTGCCCATCTAATGAGGTCTGTACAGTGTCTGTGCACCTGCTGGTATGTGCGGTTGTGGCCACCCACATCATTAACCCTCATGCAAAGTTCCATCCACAGGGCATCCCGCTGCTATGCATCCTGTGACACATGTCTGAACAGGATATCATGATTGTCAAGTAGGTATGGGATGAGGGCCTCATCCTCCAAGAGGGTAAAATGAGGTAGCCTTGCACGCGGCATACCTGGAAGACATAATGATTGAGACAGGTCACAGTAACTCACAGAGACATACAGAGCTACAGCTGAACATATATGTGTATCGCATTTATTACATTTAAATAGTTGTATTTGCAAACTACATGACACTGATGTGTTTGTGTCACACACATGTGACAGTGGATATTATCACCATATATGTGTGTGTGTCAACTGATTACATTGCTCATACTCCATGTGGATGCTGTCTTGATGTGGGCATGTCTGTTTGCATGTACTGGTGTTCCTACCTATCAGCACATGGTTGGATGTGTCCACGTTAATGCAGTCGACTTTGATGCTTTGTATATGTCACATTTAAAGACTTACACTGCCTTAACAGACATGCCCTGTGACCCTACAGACTTGCTCACATAAGGTTTTACATGTATGTGTTCTGCCATATACATCTACATGGCACTGTACAGCAATTCAACACCCTGCCATGTATCACCTGTGTTGCACATGTGATACATATGGGACACTGGCTAGCCAGATAGTATTTGCAGGGATGGATATCAACAATAGCATGTAGAGTCAAAGTCAACTAGTGGGCTATATGCCATGGGTCATGTATGAATCTAGGATGAAAGGTTACCTGGCAGAAGCTGACAGGCATGTCTCTGGGTCCAGGTGAAGCAGTGCCACATTACTAATCCACAGGGTTTATGATACATTTACCATGTGGTCATCACTCCATGTCTGAAAAGGGAGCGATGTGCACCTTTGACAGACAGGAATGCATAGTATGGCAGGACTATGTAAAGTGTATGGGACAAGGATCTGTCCAGCATGTAGAAGGTGGATGTCCATGAAGTATGTGTTTGAGATCAGGATGTGTACGTGTAGCATATCTAACATCACTGGGTTGAACATGGATTTATTCAGGGTATGCATCATGCTACATAGTGGAGATGGGGAATGGGAAGGCTGATGTAGGTCATCTGCACATGGCCAATACCCCTTAAAGGAAATATGTGATCTGATATGGGTCACTTGAGTGTTGTGTATGGCTGGACAATGATCTCTAAATTCATGGATGGCACCCTGTCATTATTAGGGTTGCCACATATGACTATCTGACAGGTGTGGTGACATAGCTATCAAAGGAAAGACAACTGACCAGCTGCATCCCTTACATACAAGTGTCCATTTCGTTGACTGCTGCGTAGGCGGTAGTTCATGGGTACAGGGTTATTAACGTATGGGTGATAATGCAATATGTAGCAGTCAGATTGTGGCCATATGTCACACACATCTCACCCACAAAGCCCCTTCTGTATGTTGTCCACAACACTACTAAGCCGGCTAGTGCTCCAAGGTCATAGTCATTCGCATACTTCAATAGGCAGATGCCTTCTGTTTGTCTCTGAGGTATGGACTACAATGAGGGGGAATACAATTCATTAACCCTGACTTACTGTAGCTGCCACTGGTGTGATGAGCATGTATTATTCAGACACCTTCTGTAATGATGGTTCTGCCAGCATTCCCATTGCGTAACACTCCTGTGACACAGGAATGTACATCTAGTATACCGAGTGTAGGTGGTACACAGTATGGGTGATGATGTCCTATGACCTGACAAGGTTATGATATGCTGTGTGAAATCAACCTTACTGTCATCTACATCTGTACTGCTGACATCAATTATTTGATCAAGGTTCATGACTTCATGACCTTCCAGACCAGACTCAGCAGGGTAGTAGTGCAGTATTTCCCATTATCAGTGGTGTCTACCCCATTGTGGGTTGTGATACCTATTGGTGTGCACCATTCAGTGTGTACACAGCCTGACATGGAGCTATGTTTTACATGATGTGTATGTAGAGAACATCTTGTTTTGCTATATGTGTATGATACAACCTGTGATGTGGACAGCTCCCATGCATCCTGAGTGAAGCTTGTACCTGCAAAGTTGTGGGTACAGGGGCCCTGTGGTGTACATGGATATATGATTGTGTACCTGTTGTGGAGGTGCAGTGTGTTTATGTTATCCAAGACCCTGTCTGGATTACTAATTCATGCTCAGCACTTGTTCAGAACTTGTAAGCACTACGTAAGCTAATTATAACTATAGCACTCAATCTTCCTCATTACCTAGGGGTAAACAGGTTTTGTACATACTTTTCTCACTTGCTTAGAGTAAAATAGCTCTTGTACTCACTTTCTTTACTTATCTAGGGGAAAGTAGTTCTATATTCAGGCATGTCCAAGAGTCAACTGCTAGTGTTCTCACCTGTCTATCTGATGAATCTGGACATCTTGAGGCAATGTACACATTGCCTCAACCAAAAAATTATTGAGCCAGCATACTCTGACCCGTAAAATGAATTTTATTAAATAAACAGCAAAACAGACCGGTTTCGGCTGGACAATGCCACAGCCTTCTTCAGTGTAAAGCAAACATGACAATCAATGCTGTTTAAATATATCCCTCTCAAAACTCATTGGTTGATGCCTAGAACTGTTCATTGAGACCAGGTGGAAATAATCCACCTAGTCTGACAATCCATTTCTTTTCTTTGGCATTTAAAATGGAATGCCAACCTGTCTTATTAGAACGATTCCCTTGTATGATGTCAATAACCATAAAGGAGAATTTAGCAGTAGTATGTACCATTTGGTGTTTGTAAAGTGCATTGTGAATCCTTTTATTCTTAATATTACTAATATGTTCTGATATACGTAGTCTTAGTGAGCGAGAAGTTTGTCCCACATAAAAAGAACCACAATTGCATGTTGCCAGGTAAATCAACCAGTCACTACTGCAATTTGCGAAAAAGTGAAGATCATAAACTGAAGCACAGTTCCTGCTAGAAAATTCTTTTGATTTACATACATATTGACAATTGGTACAATGACCACAAGGAAAACAACCACTCAGTGGTCCTCCCGTCAATGTTGTCTGTAAAAATTGTAAATCATTATTGGTGTTACTACGTTTGTAATGATTGAAAAAAGAACTAAGGTTTTTCCCTTTGTGGAAGGAAAATAAACATCTGCCTGGAATGATACTGGCCAACTCATAATCACATTGCAAGATATTCCAGTGTCTCTGCACACTTTGAATTAGGCTGTCAGAGTTCCTGGCATAGGTGGTTATAAATCTGATGGGTTGTGGTACTGTAGCTGAATGATTCCTATAAGTAAGAAGTTCTTGCCTATCCAATGAATTAACATGATAACTGGCCTTTAACACATCTCCCATGCTGTAACCCCGAGATTTAAATCTCCAAGTTAGATCACCCTTATGCTGCTAGAAAGAAGAGTCATGTGAACAAATACGTTTCGCACGTATAAATTGAGATTTTGGAATGTTACGTGCGATGTGTGGTGGGTGATAGCTGGAGGCATGGAGGATGGTATTATACTGGGGGTACTTCCTGTACACTTCAGTACCTAGTGTATGATCAGGTAATCTGTTAATTAATACATCCAAAAATGTGATTGTACTTAAATCATAATGTACAGTGAACTGTAACCCCCACGTATTGTTGTTCAGATAGGATATAAAATCCATAAGTTGTTGTTCAACACCCTTCCACACCATCCAAACATCATCCAAGTAACGTCTCCAGGTATCAATATATTCAATAAAAATATTATTATGGCAATCATAAATAATGTGTTTTTCAACATAGGCCATAAATAAATCAGCATATATAGGGGCAAAAGATGCCCCCATTGCTGTGCCTTTAGTTTGCCAATAACAATTGTCCTTATAATAGAAGACGTTATTTGTAAGAACATGTTTGGCTAAACCCACCAAAAAAGAATTAAAATCAGATTGATATAAACCCGCCACTTCAAGCCAATAGGCCAATGCATCCAAACCAGCTTGATGGGGAATGTTAGTATACAAAGAACTTACATCCAATGTACACAGAAACCACCCAGGCTCCAACTGAGTGTCTGAAATAATCTGTAGAAAATTGGTCGTATCCTGCAATTGTGATCGTACTACATATAACAAGGGCTTAAGATGTTTGGTGAGATATAAGGATAATGGTTCGGTGATATACCCTTTCCCAGATTCAATCGGTCTACCAGGTGGATTCACCGGGTCCTTGTGAATTTTGGGTAGGAAATAAATATATTGAATTGCAGAATCTTTAATCATGAGCTGATACATAACCTCATTAGTAATGATAGCTTCATTCCTAGCCAAAACCAAGAACTGATCAATCTGTTTTTTAAACCTGAAAGTAGGGTCAATGGGCATTGCCGAATAATATCTCTGATCCAAAAGCTGTCTATTTGCCTCCTTATCATAATCACCCCAGTTTAATACAACCACAGCTCTACCTTTATCTGCAGAGATAATAACTATATCTCTGTTGTTCTGAAGTTCCAGAATAGCCTGTTTTTCAACCAACGTAATATTGTTTGATTTGAAACGTGTATCCAAACTGGGAAAATTAAGATCTTTGAGCATGCTATTCTGGAACTGATGTACCATGGGGTGCATGGGAGGACTAAAACTGGATTTATGATATACAAATTTGTCCTTATTATAGTTGCTGTCTGTATCGCCAAAATATAATTTCAAATTCAAATTTCTGCAGAAAGACATGACATCCTGGGCCAATGTGTCTTCAGGAACCATGAAGCCTGGTATGAAAGTAAGACCTTTATTCAAAACTGACATATGGATAGGTAACAAATCAAAATTGGACAGATTTAAAACATTCACATTTTGGATAACATTCAGTTGTTCATTGCCATTTTCAATAAACCTTGTATATTGTGTATGCCTTCTATGCCCCCCCCCCCCCACTGGTTTTTGGACCTAAAGGAATTAGTCCAGATATCCTTTTGGGGGTCGAAGAACCTGATACTACTTGGGACTCATTGTCAGTACAGGATGAAATCTCATCTGTGGATGACCCTGTATCTGCACTACGTCTTCTCAGAATAGACCAAGGTCTCTTCCTTTTATTGGTTTGTTTAGGAGAAGGTGTGAACCGTACATGTTTGGCATTAAAAGAAAAAGGATTGGCATTTTGGTAGTCTGCTTGGTCTCTTTGGAACTTTTTGATTTTCCTGGACTTGAGTTGTTCTTCTAGGTTGTGTAAATCTGTGGCTACATTATTGAGTAATTTGTTAAAAAAGGGTTCCCCCTCAAATAATTTAACCTCACTGGCTAGTTTCATGACTGCATCCATGTCCCTGTCAATTGCCCGATCATGAAATTTGGATAAAGCAACAACAAAAGCCATGGTAGCTTCTTGTTGTATTTTGGACCATTGGCTGTTAAGTTCGTCATCAATATCCCACACATGAGGTTGTATCCGTACACGCAAACTTCTCGGAGTAATTCCCTTTGTAATGTATGCCTTAAATAATTTAGAATGCCAAACATTTGATCGTAAAGATCTTAAATGTTTGTGAAGTTTGCCAAAAAGAATTGTACAGGTAGATTCCGGGCTAACAGAATCATTTATATTTGGGCTACTCTGAGTGGAGGACCCGAGCCGAAAAGCTCCAAGATCCTCCCTATCTGCAGCAAGACCAGTAATGAAACTGGAAAGATCCATAATAGAAAAAATATATAATACTGCACAAAAAACTAGATGGAATATATACAATATTGCTGACAATAATAGCCAAATTCAAAAAGCTACGTCAGCCTTAAACATATCCATGGACAAAATCCAAAAAATGATGAAGGACAATAACAGCAAAACCAATAACATTAATTATATTAAAGACTGCGTCCTTCAACAGTAATGTGGAAGAATACTAGAAAAAATATATATTGAGTGAATCAAAAAATTCACTAATATCATAAATAAACTGTAAATATCATGGATGCAATCAGAAAACCCAATGTGAACAATATTTGAATGTAGCCACAAGTTAAAGACTAGATATTTATGATGTTTAATCAAACCCAACTAAATGAATGGAGTTAAAGAACAACCCAAGTCTCAACTAATATGGTATGCACACAAATAATAAAAATGTGTGTTCTAGAGACATCCTGTTTCTGGACTGTGGACATATATCAATAACTTCACTAATATTGTCTAGATAAATTCCCAAAAGGTCACATAATACTATATAATAAATGAGTTCTATTCGAATATTAATATTAGGACTGAACTGCAACAATGTGACTTGTTGAAGTAATGTAATATGAAAAGATTCAGACTCATAAGTGTTATGTTTAACAATTAAAAACTGGAATGTAAATGAACATGAACTCAAAATAATAATATTATTAGTAATAATTCTGCTAAACTACAATCACCTGTCTACAATAAAAAATTAAACATGAAATGAACAATAATGAATAGTGATACCAAAAAAGTCCTAATATCACAAATAATAAACCACTGAAAAAGCAAATGATATCGTATGTCCTTTTGTAACATGTAAATGTCCAAAAATGTCAACAAATGTCCAAAAGCAGGATCAAATAGTCTCACTGATCAAAATGAGACACAAACAAGTAGATGTATCTCAAATCCAAGTCCAATGACACCAACCGACCAATAGTTGCCACGGAACTGAAAAAACAGTTCCTTTGGCTTTGTAACAAACCCAAAAAATTAGATCCTCACTGAAATCTTGCAATGCATTAGACGTTGCTCACACCCTTAAAATAGTAATCCTAGTACAACACATGAGACCTACTCGTCTAAGTCATACAAAACGGTATTCACAACTTATAATGAAATGTAACAGTCATCAATTTCCATCAATCATCGAAAAACACTTGTCCACCACTGTTGTTACTGAATAGAATGATTTCCAGCCATCGTGAAGTTGAATGAAAGTCCCCACACAAAATGATGGTATCACAAGTCCAAGTCCAATAACCCCAACAGACTAATGCTTCAAGAGAAAAAAGAATCACAGAACTAAAAAACAGTACCTAAATTCCATAAAGTGTGCTATAATATAAAAGAACAGTTCCTTTGAGTTTGCGACAAACCCAAAAAGGTCAAATCCACACTGAAACCTTGCACTGCGTTAGACATTGCTCGCACCCTTGAAATGATATTCCTAGTACAACGCGTGAGGCATAATATAACAAATAAACAGTACCTGCTTGTCTTAATCATGTAAGACAATATAAGCTGTCCTAGCCGTCTATTTCTTCCAAGCATCAAATAAACATTCGTTCACCACTGTTGTTATAAGATAAGATGATTTGTGGGCATCATAAAATTAGATGGAAGTCCCCACACAAAATATTGGTCAAACCTTAGTCCATATTATAAATATTTGGTCTCCACGGATAGAAATGACATATCCAAATGCTGAAACCATGCTAAACTACCAACGCTGTTACTGTGGGTGCCAACCAAACATTGAGATAAAACATCCAAACGAGTTGGTCAAATAAATCCAACAGACAGGGTGACCAGAAGACAAAACTGGTCAATTAAAAAGCGAACCAACCAATGTAGTCATGAGCAGTTACAAAAAATATGAAAAAACAAATGACTGCGGAAAAATCCACGCAGTCAGTATCAGGAACACAGGCCCCCAGCAGGATGTGAAAAATAGTGCAACACAGAAAAAGAACCTCCTGCGCGAAGGCAAATGCACGGCTCAACCATAGCATAAACCAAAACCAAAAAATTATTGAGCCAGCATACTGTGACCCGTAAAATGAATTTTATTAAATAAACAGCAAAACAGACCAGTTTCGGCTGGACAATGCCACAGCCTTCTTCAGTGTAAAGCAAACATGACAATCAATGCTGTTTAAATATATCCCTCTCAAAACTCATTGGTTGATGCCTAGAACTGTTCATTGAGACCAGGTGGAAATAATCCACCTAGTCTGACAATCCATGTACACATTGCCTCATGTACACAGACAAGCCTCTCCACCTACCACCCAACACTACAACCTGTGAGAGATGCACTTATCTAGCCAAACTGGAGGTAAAGCTCTCTCCAATCAAGTCTGACCCTGACAGTCATGTGGAGAATGTAAACATTTGCACCACACCACACTCATCATAGTCTCACTGAATCTACCCACCATTAACTGAGAAAACTACTCGTGTACCAACTCATTAGCTCAACGCTTTCTGGAATTCATAAAACCAATGCCCTGGATCAACATATCCACACACCCACCAGAGGCAACAATATCCTAGACCTAGGCATTACCAACATGAGTGACCGGTGCTCCACTGAGAAATCAGTGGAATGATGCCAGACATATAGGCAGCAAACAGGAAATACAACTGATTGACACAAATCTATAACAACAAACCTGGCACACTAGCAACTCCCTAATACTTTATGTGACTAAGAAACCATGTATGTCCCATTTACACCTCAACTTGTTAAGCTGTGGTCAGAGTGTGTACAGTAACAGAGTGAGATGTATGTGCATAATAGTAATGTGGAACCTGGTACTATGTGTGGGAACATTCAGGTAGTGCTAATAAACATTCCTCCCACAGGTCTGCCAGATATTAATACTGTGCCCAGAAATAGAAGAATGATTTGCAGTTATTCTGAATAATGAGGTATTACAGATTACTGTCACCCACACTGTCCTAACCCATATAACTGTCTAGGAAATCTGTATAAGAGTGTTGTTATACAAGGTCAGAATGCATAAGCCCAGGGGATTAATAAGACAGAAAGCAGATTGGAGATGTACAGCAATATCAATATAGCAGACACAACTGTGATGGACAGTGTTTAAGTTGTAGCAAAACAGCCATGATCTGAATCCTGGGAATGGAATTAGATTGCGTACAGATTCATACCCCACAACTGTACACATGAAGCCAGAATGTCCAGTGCATGTACCCATATCTGCTGCCTGTCCCCCTGGTAAGACTGTGGGATGATCCCAGATGTGTAGCCAGCAGACAGGGAATACAAGTGATTGTCAACCATCATGAGAACACACCTGTCACTGTAGCAACCCCGGAAACTGTTAGAAGAGTAATATTCCAAGTATGTCCTATCTACACTCCCATGTTGTCAAGCTGTGACTAGAGTGTGTACAGTAACAGATTGAGATGTGTGTACATAATACTAATGTGTAATCTGGAACTTTGTGTGTCAACAGTCAGGTAGTGCTAATAAACATTGCTCCCACAGGTACGTTGGATATGAACACTGTACTGAGGATTACAGACCAATATAACTTGTACTGGTACTGTCCATCCTGGTATTATAGGGGATTATGAGTGTTGCAGTTTCTCTGAATAATAAAGTATCACTAGTCACTGTCAACCACACTGTGCTACATAATATAACTGTGTAGGAAAGCATGTATATTTGTGTGTCAGGTCACTAAAGGTGGAAGAGGGCAATATTCTAGATATGTCCAGGCAGACCAGCATGTGCTCAACACATGGCCGGAGTCTGTGCAGAAAGAGTTGGATAGCATAATGCAAAACATCAACCTGGAATCCGGGCATATGTGTACAAACAGTTAGTCAGTGTTAACAAACATTCCCTCCACAGGTATACCAGGTAAGAGGTGAAGCAGGTAAAACCGGTTCATGTGTAATGATGATGACATCCATATCACTGTCCAAAATAAGGCTATAGGGTAGTGTAGTAAGACTTGTAAGGTACAGATAACAGCACTGACTAGGAAAGTAATGTGGAGTACAGGAATATACTACTTGTTAATTGACATCTTTCTCCCCCCACCTTATCTCCAACAATAATCAACATAACCACCCCAACTGGTATGTAATGACTCTGATAATGTCCAATTGTTTGATAAATATGTAAATGGTTCCCATGTGCCATATTGAATTGTTCCAACATTGTTGACATGGTGCCATCAATGTACCTGCATGCTGTTCTTATTACTAGTGTGGTCCCATATATGCATGTGTTTTGTTTGCTATGCAACTGTTCCATATCTGGTGTCTGGGTTAATAGGGATATCTATGCATGCTGTTATACATAACCCTGGAAAGTGTTGACTATTACTAACCCATATATGATGAAATCTAAACACTATAGCATGCTTGGGATGGCCAGTCCAAGCAGACCCACCTGTCCAACGTCAGTTGGATGTGGCACCAGCATGTCTGGGGCCCAACCCCAGACCTCCCTGTCCGTTGGTCCTTCACCACCTTCAGGTGGAACTGCATCAGAGTATGGGGCTGCCCCCCCCCCCGGGAGTGGGCACGGACAGGCACCTGTCATCCATCGCCAGATCGGGGTTGTGGTGCGTAGAGCAATCAACGAGCAGTTCGGTGATTTTCCATGCCAGCTTGAGAGCTGCGTGTCACGATTAGAGAGTCAGCCTGGCTTTGCGGCTCAGCTCTCAGCACAGCCACCTCCAGGGCTGTGAAGGTGCACTGGTGACTGCTCATGGGTGTTACCACTAGGGGGCTTGTGGGCTTCCAATATCCCAACACCTCTCCCCATCAAGGTGTTTATCCCCCACATGTCATATACTGCTCCTGTATGCATCTTGTGTGTCTTTTCTGTTAACTTATCTCCCCAAATAAACCTACTACCCCTCCCCAACATCCCAGTCTCATCTGAAAAAAAAGAAAAAAAAGGGCAATCTGTTCCCACAAAAAGATATTGCCCTATACATAGCTGTCCATTTCGAACACTGGACACATGCAATCCGGTCTAATTGGCATCACAACTTATTATTGTTGTTCTCACCCCTCTCCCAGTGGTTTGAGTGTCCAAATCGACCTCCAAAGTCAGTGTATATATACACAGCTGTTGCTGTAGAAGAAATGGGCAGCTATGGACCTTGCCTACACCATTCCTGTACATCCCTAGATATTTTCCCTACTGTCTTTCCCTCTTTGTGCCCTTTTTTCACCACTTTCCTATCAACCCTTTTTCTTTTCTTTTAAAGAAATTAGTGCATGGGGTAAGCAGAACTAAGCACTTTTAAGCAGCAGTAAGCGGGTCTAAGCCTGTTTGCATGGGGGTAAGCAATACCTACACTGGTTAAGCAATTTAGAAGCTAACTGAGTATAAGAAACTGTAACCAGAAGTTAGCAGTGCTTACCTCTGCTCATACCTGTGCAAACCCGCTTACAACTGCTTTAAATTGCCTTAATCACTCTGTATCCAACGGCCTGTGTCCTGCCCAGCAACAAAATAAACAGCCTCTGCAAGACTCAAAGCAAGGACCCTGCACACCATAGCCAAAGTGGTTTACCACTAAGCCATGCCAGATATATACAACCCTGATGATTTCAAAAGCATATCATCCAGCCCAGTCATTAAACAGTACAGAGAATGTAGTCCAACATTTAGATGTGTGTGTGTGTGTGTAAATATATTAATATCTAAACAGGTATTACATCTCTATATATATATATATATATATATATATATATATATATATATATATATATATATATATATTTATAAAAATATAGGAACATATATTCATGCTAATGCTTACATCAGCATATATATATATATATATATATATATATATATATATATATATATATATATATCTACACCTATATGTCTACATATACACAGCAAGTTACATATATGTAAGCAGATATATATATGTAGGCATATACGGACATAGTTATAAATATGTAAGCAGATATATATATATATATATATATATATATATATATATATATATATATATATATATATTCATATAGGTATATATGGACATACATGTGTAGATATCAATCGGAGACTAACTAAATCATATATGTCATAGGAAAATACGGGTAGGAGATAAGTGCAGACAGCAAATACGAACAGTTGTGAAGATAAATAAAATTTATTTAAGCGCTTTTCGTCAGCCTCCAATGCTGACTTCTTCCGAATACTAAACACCATCGAAGATAGGTATATAAATACAAAAAATCCACTTAATTGATACAGAAAATTTAAAAGGGCAACACAAATCATCCATCAGTTAAAAAACACTCCTCATATTATAAAATCGAGGAACAAGTAATTATTGAAAATTTTTACAATTAATGTTAATAAAAATAACCCATAATGATAACCCAGGTAATACATATAAGTGGTACTACCACTCTTATGAAAATGTTAAGCTGTTCCCATAATTGCGTGTCTTACATTTTATCATCTCTTTAAACTAGCTAATTTTAACAAGGTACTGATCGTACAAGAATCATTAAGCCCTGGGAAGCTGTAAGAATTAAGTCTAACTTGCCAGGTCAACTCAAGCTCATCAAGTTTAAGGCTTCTTGGTCCACCCCTAGGGTTTACCTTAACTTGATCTATCACCATAAACTTAAAGCTGTGGTTTCTATTACTACCTACATGTTTAGCAAGTGCATTTTCTAGCTTAAGCTTTTTAATAGCATATAAATGCTCGTACATCCTTTCTCGTAACCTCCTTTCTGTTTTACCAATGTAAAAACATGGACAGGATGTACATCTTGCTAAGTATGTTACAAACGTTGAATTACAGTTATATCTTCCTTTCAATTTGTATGTTGTTCCGTTCATTTGAATTTTTTTAGTTTCATCCATACACTTGCAATAATTGCAATTCAAACATTTACTCATTGCAAGTAATTCAACGTTTGTAACATACTTAGCAAGATGTACATCCTGTCCATGTTTTTACATTGGTAAAACAGAAAGGAGGTTACGAGAAAGGATGTACGAGCATTTATATGCTATTAAAAAGCTTAAACTAGAAAATGCACTTGCTAAACATGTAGGTAGTAATAGAAACCACAGCTTTAAGTTTATGGTGATAGATCAAGTTAAGGTAAACCCTAGGGGTGGACCAAGAAGCCTTAAACTTGATGAGCTTGAGTTGACCTGGCAAGTTAGACTTAATTCTTACAGCTTCCCAGGGCTTAATGATTCTTGTACGATCAGTACCTTGTTAAAATTAGCTAGTTTAAAGAGATGAAAAAATGTAAGACACGCAATTATGGGAACAGCTTAACATTTTCATAAGAGTGGTAGTACCACTTATATGTATTACCTGGGTTATCATTATGGGTTATTTTTATTAACATTAATTGTAAAAATTTTCAATAATTACTTGTTCCTCGATTTTATAAATTGAAATATGAGGAGTGTTTTTTAACTGATGGATGATTTGTGTTGCCCTTTTAAATTTTCTGTATCAATTAAGTGGATTTTTTGTATTTATAGACCTATCTTCGATGGTGTTTAGTATTCTGAAGAAGTCAGCATTGGAGGCTGACGAAAAGCGCTTAAATAAATTTTATTTATCTTCACAACTGTTCGTATTTGCTGTCTGCACTTATCTCCTACCCGTATTTTCCTATTACTGGTTTGTTTAGCCTGTTTGTGGTGTTAAATGATATATGTCCACATACACCGTTAATGGAGTTGAGAGGTCACAAACGATATACGTCTTGTACAAATAGGTATACTCACCCCCCCACAGCCAAACACATTCACTCTGCAATACACTACCAAGTGTTGCAGATCCCATAACCAGGTCTTAACATGACATGGGCACAAGATGCTAACAGTACTACATCCCACCTGTATGATATCAGGCTGGTATTGGTAACATATCATGCAGTACAGTCTGGCAAACACAGGACATGTAAAATGTGGGAGCTATCAACATCCCCAGGATACATATGCACAGACACACATATATATATATATATATATATATATATATATATATATATATATATATATATATATATATATACACACACACATATATATATATATACATGTGACTACACATACACTCGCAGAGATATGTACAGTAAGATACTTATGTAGTAGGTGCGCACAATATGGAACAGCCACTATGCCTATGGTTAACACCCTACCAACTGGACACTGGATGAGCCACCCATACAGATGACATTTGGTGCCTGCAACATATACCCACAGAGGGGTCACAGGATAAAACACCGCACACAGGTTTGCAGAAGTGGAATACCTTTATTTGTGTACTATTACACGTGTATATGCCATGTCACATAGCTGTTACGACACTGACATCCATATCAAAGAATAATGCAACTGTGAAACAGTTATACTAATACAGTAGTCTGGAAAGGTCCACAAATGTTGCTGACCAGGCCAAGCCCTCCAAATCATACAATAGTAAAGACAGACTGGGCCACAGGATACCACACAATCAACAGTAAGTGATGCAGGTGTATAGTCAAGCAGCCTCTATCTACACTCTGTACACAATCACTAGGTGGTAAAGACTTCAGTTGATGAAATGGGATGTAACTGTTACATAGCAAGTCATAACTGACACCATCACAGGCACACTGGCAAACAGAATAGTCTGTATGGCAGGAGGCAGTAGGCCTGCAGTAACCCTCTTTATGTAAGTAATGTCAAGATAGGTGAAATGTATGGTACTGTACATCCAGATACCATATGTCAGCTCACCCCTGATACCCCCACATTTTGTAACAGCCTAGGTTATGTATGGTGCATTCCTCCTAGACTCAGTAATACAGGGCCATATACCACTGTTACATTCACTGGCCTTTGAAGTGCATATGGGCACACATGTATTATGTAGGTGAAGCCCACACATATATGGCCCCAGCCCCACCATATGTGTGGGGCATACAATAGCAGTGGACTGCTGGCAGGAATGGCAGCATGGTATACGTATATGTGCATATGTATCACTATCTGTATATGTGTAGACATATAATGATCTGTATATGTATATATCTGGGTGTGTATATGCATATCTATGTGCATATACACACTCATCTATATATGACAATATGTGCATGTGTAATTATCTATATTGATATCTGGATAATTATATGTACATATATATTCACCATATGTCCTGAACATGGGGTGTAGCCCTACCTCAGCCCCTATAGTCCCCACTTCCTAGTGCAAGGGGATGTCAGGTATGTACATTGGGTATATTAGTAGACTATTGCTACTGTAACAGGGATGGTCTTCACAGACATGGTGAGTGTGGGAGGCCACATCTGCTTTTCACATGTGCGCCATTGGCTATTGACAGACATCCTAAAGACATCATAGTACAGTACCGCTGCAAGCATGTAATGCTCCTGTGGACTACAACTGAGATATTGGCCAATAGATGTGGACATTCTGACACACTGTACAGTCCAGAGGTATACACAGAACTCCTTAGTGCAGAACATGTGGATCAAGTCTGACAATATGGATGTCAACAGCTATGTAGGCGGTTATAACACATAACGACTCATATACATTCACCCCCATAGGTTATGCATTCACACACCCCTGTCTGTCCTGACACATAACTGCTGATACAGAGGTGCCATGGCCACAAACTACCCACTAGATATTGGCATACATTTGTACAGCATCCCACCGCTTTGTTTGACATACATGACTGTTAAGGTGGCCCGGCAGCAGTATATCTGGCAAGTATCTGGACATAACATCTCACTGGGTAATTACAGTAAGCTGTTAGGTATGTAACAAAGTACTGTGTAGGCTACGGGCAGACTGACTCAACACTGGTCTACATCTCCTATGGAGGAATGCACATGTACTTGCATATATAGCAGGCTCTACAGGCATGTCACAGCACAGGGTAAGATACACCTGTGTGAAAGTGCACAACCACAACCAATGTGAATACAGCCACATATGGTAAGCTAGCATAATATTACAGTATCTGGATTATCTGTCCAACACCATCTTCATATGTGCCACTCATACACTAACCCTACATATACTGGGCTGTTACACAGTGTTGCCTGATGCCTGTCTGTGGTATGGGACATGTGTGTATGGCCCTACAAATGTGTAAGCCAATACTGTAACATACAGTGGAGCAGCATGTAACATCAGATAGGATGGGACCTAGAACAATGACATCTACCACAGTCTGTACACAGGCCAAGGTATATATTAACAATACACACACTGTCAACATTCACCATAAGTACACAGACCTCAGTACTGTAGAAACAACCACAGAATGTCCAGGTTATGTCATCAAATATAACATCTACTGTACATAACGTATAGCAATCTGATATCTCACTGGCTTGTTATCAGATATGATGACACTAATTCTGATGTACAGCACACATGCACCTCTTAATGCATAACATATGTACAAAGTTTGACAGAGTTGTGGCTGGAAGCACATACACAGGGCCAATATTGACATGTTGCTGTGATAACATCATGTATTTACTGTTGTAACAGAGTTTGTCACAACATATGTCCTATGAGGGCATATGAAGTCAGTAACGGTCATGGCTTTCACCATCTACAGACTGCAATCCTCACACTACCTTCTGCAGTTCACAGATACATGCGCTGTGGGTAACACATGACACCAAAGACAACACACACTGCCCAGTATGCAGATGACTCTACAGATGGGGAGTCCTCATAAACATAGAACTGACATGGCAGGTATTAATACATGTAGGACAGCCATATCCACACACACCCTGTTAAATCAACATTACTCCGAATGCAGTATACCAGCACTTACAGTCTGTAGTCAGGCACATCCCCTCCTGTGTGTTGGCCTGTTTCAACAGTGTATGTTATCAGAAGTAAATCCTCAATCCATCTGAGATGCTGTTTGCCAAACAACAGATCGAGTTCCTGCTCACAGTGAATGAAAAGGCCCAACACCAACATGATGTTCCTAGATATTGGCGTGTGTTTCCATGCAATTGGCTATGGTAATTGTACCGCAGCTGTTCCACATGCAATTAGCTAGAGGTGGTCTGCAATTCATGCAGACGCCATCAGCTGATCATGAGCATTACCTAAAATACACATGTTGCTGCCTAAGCAAAGCAGGTGTAGGTCTCCACATCCACCAGTAAGGGAATGAGAGAGGCAGACAGAGGCAAAGACAAGTCAGGGAGGGGTAGTAAAGCAAAACTTAAGCATGGTTATGTCACACACCTACCAGCACATGGTATCAAACCCCTGACAACTATGTAATGCTCTCATAGCTCTATGTAGTCATTGGATGCGCCACATAGGTCACCTGTGGTGGCACCCCCAGAACATATATGTGTTGGTGAGTGACATCTACAACAGGGATTTGGTAGCTATATGGTAAGTAAAGTACACGTGCCTGTCTGCAAGAACAGGTGTCAGCGTCAACACAGCCACATTCTCACAGGGATGCACACACATTGACACACTTAGCAGCGCCAGGATTACAACTCATCACTGGTGAGATTGCCACAACATATTACTGTGCAGATATCACATGCACCACACGGGTCATATGGAGGTTATATGGGGAAAGGGTATGGTGGGTGTCTGACATCAGACAGCATGCTTCAGTAAGCCAATGGGCATTGTAGTGAGTGTGGATGTGATCATATGCATCATACAACACACACGCAAACACACAGGGTGCCAGTACTGACATGCATGGGTGTATTTCTGCATGGGTGTGTGGCGGTTGACTGTGCTAGACGACTATACAAGGCTAGGTGAAGAGTATACCTTTGCATCATGCCACATGACAATGGTCTGCATTGTGTCTCTGTGGTGTAGTTTCTGCATTTCCCCACACAGGTGGGTATTGTATCCCCCATTCAGTCACCTGGGTGACTATTGTGTGTGGCCAATGCTGTGCATTGCTTGCCATGTATGTGTTCCTTAGTCCATGACATGTACAATGTCTGGGATGTGCACACCTCCCACATGCATATACAGTGACATGTGGAACTGTACCTGGGGTGTCTGGCCCATGTTGTGTACAAAGATTATCATCACATGTGCCAGTCTTGGCCACCTGTGGTGGGAAATGGTAATGGATAGCAGGTTTACTCTGCACCTACATTGATAGCATGCCAATGGCATTCACTGGTGAGAGTGGCATCTGTTCATACAAGGCATGTTTTCAGGCATGGTATGTCCTTTGTGGGTCACATGTGATGGCACCTCAGGTGTTGCAGGTGTCCAGTGGGGAACATGGGGAAGGTGCACTGTCTGCATGTATGTGACTATTGGTCAGATGGACAGGGTGCCATGCTCTCTGTAGTCCACTGCAATCACTTCATAGTTACTATCAGTGGCCAGAATGCAATGTGCTACCCGCATATTGGCTGCTGCCTAGGCATGTGTGTGTGTATATGAGACATGGGCTGAGAGTGTGCTCTGGGTAATACTGGGGTTGCTAACTGTCATTGTCTGGCCTTAATGTCACATGTATGGGTATGGATTTGCACCCTGGCCTCTTGGCTATTTCACATCTGTTATCCATGTACAGTGGACATTGTATAATATACTAGGGCCACCATATAAGAAATTTGCAAAACCCACTCCACATTGGGACCAGGTGTCACACACTCTCACCCACCTCAACACACCTGGGAGTAGAACCCCTACCTAACTAGTTTATTACACTAACAGCACTATGCAGTTACAGTATGCACCACAGAGATTACTGGAGTACTCCTTCCCCAAAGGTGTATATCACATTGGATGACATCAGCAGGATTGCCAAAGTAGGACATTCAAATTGTAGTGAGTGTGGGTAGACTGAAATGCATTGCCCCCTACACAGACAGTGACACACATACACACAAAACATCCACAGTTGACAGGTGTGGGTATAGAACCCCTAACAAGGTTCTATATCACATGACAGCATGGAGCTGTTATAGGAAGCACCACAGGGATTACTAGAGAACTCCTTCCCCAAAGGTGTATTTCACAATGAATGATATCAGCCTGATTGCCAAAGTAGGGGATTTGAAATGTACTGAGTGTGACTAGTCTAAAGTGCATTGCTCCCTACACAGGCATTGAAACATACACAAAACATCCACAACTGACACGTGGGGGTATAGAACTCCTAACAGAGGTTTAGAAAACACTACAGCATGAAGCTGTTATAGGATGCACCATGGAGATCACTGCAGAATTCCTTCCCCAAAGGTGTATTTAACAATAAATGACATCAGCTGGATTGCCAAAGTAGAGCAAGTGTGACTATACTAAAATGCATTGCTCCCTACACAGACATTGAAACACACACAAAACATCCAGAATTGCCATGGTTGGGAGCAGAACCCTACTAGGTTTCAATATCACATGACAGCAGTACACAGTTATGGCATGCGCTACAGAGATTACTGGACGACAGTTGTCACAGAGGTGTACTTCTAGGTGGATGACATCAGCAGCCTTGCCAAAGTTGAGCATTTGAACTGTAGGGAGTGTGACTACCCTAAAAAGCATTGGTCTCTACACAGACAGACACACTCACACTTGCCAGGTCTGGGATTAGAATACCTATCAAATTAATTTATCACACTGCAGCAGTACATAGTTACAGGACGTGCTATGGAGATTACTGGGCTACAGCCTTCACAGAGGTGTATTTCTAGGTGGATGACAACAGCAGCCCTGCCAATGTTGTGCATTTGAATTGTGGGGAGTGTGACTACCCTAAAAAACATTGTTCTCTACACAGACAGAGTCAGAGACACACACACACACACACACACACACACACACACACACACACACACACACACACACACACACACACACACACTTGCCAGGTCTGGGATTAGAATACCTACCTAACTAATCTATTACATTACAGCAGTATGCAGTTACAGGATGCACTACTACAACCTTCACAGTGTTGTATTTCTAGGTGGATGACACCAGCATCCTTACCAAAGTAATGCATTTCAATTATAGGGAGTGTGACTACCCTAAAAAGCATCACTCTCTACACAGACAGACACACACCCAAACACTTGTCAAGTCGGGGACTAGAACTCCTACCTAACTAGTTTATCACACTATAGCAGTATGCAGTTATGGGATGCAGCATGGAGATTACTGGGCTACAACTCTCCCAAAGGTGTATTTCACAGTAATGACCTCAGCAGGCTTGTCATAGTATGGCTATGGGGAGAGCAGTGTGTGTGCATGGGCCATACCCCATTCATCTAGAGGTTGACACACCACATGCGGGCACACACAGGGTCATATTTCACAAGGTATATGTATACAGATGCTAGATTACACCTTCCTTGTACAGTCATGTTGCACTGCTAACATGTGCACCACATAGTGTGTACTGATGACAGATACCAGTGGCTAGCATCTACAGTGAGTGACATCTGAACCTCATGTGATTGTGGCCCTTTGGCTGTGTGCTGATTGGGACAGGCCTGGATGGCTCCTTGTCACAGTCACCCTCTTCCACACATCTATGTATATCTACCTTTGGCTGATTATAGTGTGTTGTCCTTAGACATATGTCTGTATTCCTGTTCACTGTGTGTGGAAAGCATGTGTGGGGCATAATGAGGAGTGTCTGCACTATCATCTGCGACTGCCATTTATGTCTGGTCCACTGGTGTTTGCAGACATGGCCTTCATATGTTTAAGAGTGTGAGCATGCCCAGTATGACTTTTCAGTGTTTTGTTGACTGACATTGCCTTCATTTCTCTGTGTGTGAGCATGCCCATTATGCCTGTCTGTACTGAATGTGTGGATCAAGTCCAGGTAGTCTGTATTGCAGTGCTGACCTATGTGTTGTACACCTACATGTAGCATACCATTTCTGCAGGGTGTCTGTCGATCACATGGCATTGACTGTTACTGTACTGTACTGTTGAATGATTGTACTGTATGACATGTTTCTAGAGCCATCAGATGTATGTATGTCTGTCATTTCTACGTAGGATGGGGTGGGGCACACCTGACTATTTCAACATTTCTACACAGGCTTTGGGGAGGCACACCTGACAGTTACTACATTTCTATGTAGGATGGGGTGGGGCACACCTGACTATTTCAACATTTCTACACAGGCTTTGGGGAGGCACACCTGACTGTTACTACATTTCTACGTAGGATGGGGTGGGGCACACCTGACTATTTCTACATTTCTACACAGGCTTGGGGGGGCACACCTGACTGTTACTACATTTCTATGTAGGATGGGGTGGGGCACACCTGACTATTTCTACATTTCTACACAGGCTTTGGGGGGCACACCTGACTGTTACTACATTTCTACATAGGATGGGGGGCACACTTGACTATTTCTATATGTCTACACATGACTGGGGGGCACACATGCCTGTTACTACATGTCTATGTAGGATGGGGGGCACACCTGACACTTGTACACATTTGCTATGACTGTACTGGTATGTCAGGTACTCCATCTCATTCTATAGTCTTACCTATCATGCTGCCTAGAGGCATACCAGTGTATTACAGATCTTAGCTTTTATTTACCTACATATTAGTTTCAGACTTCCTACACTTCAGAACTGACATCCCAATTGCCTGACCTGCTGTCATCTGTCTGTGTAGGCCTGGGGGGGGATGTTACCTATAGCCATCATTCAGAGGCCATAGCACAGCCATTGTTTGTGTTTGTCTACACCTGTCCTGCTGGCTGTGACTGTTGTTGGGTATGTGAACCCCCTGACTGGCATGTGTGAGTCACTTACCTTGTGGGTGTCCCATTATTGAGGGTGGTGCTGCAGGGCAGCCATTGTCAGAAGCCAACACATTCTGGCTAAGCTTATAAATGCCTTTGGGCAGATAGCCTAGTACCTACCTATGAACCTATGAACCTATGTATGCATGGAGAGAGTGAGGTATATATATCTATTTCAATATATATACATACATATATATATATATATATATATATATATATATATATATATATATATATATTAATATATGTACACGCACACATACATCTAGATGTTAAAGTACATGTACTATACTGTTGAATGATTGTTCTGGATGACATGTTTCTGGAGCCATCAGATGTATATATGTATGTCATGGCTTAGTGGTACTTCATGTTGTCTATGGTGTATTGGGTCCTGGGTTTGACCCTTACAGACATTGTTTACTTTGTTGCTGAGCAGAACACCGACTTTCCGGTTACAGTGCCATACACTCAGATGGCTTCTATATTGCTTAACCTGTGTATCTTACCCCCACGCAAACCCACGCACAGCTGCTCAAAAGTGCCTTCATTCCACTGTATCCAATGGGCCGTCTTTTGCCCAGCAACAAAAAACACAGCTTCTGAAGGCCTCAAACCCAGCCCATTGCACACCATAGACAAGGTGATGTACCACTAAGCCATGCCAGATAAAAACATGTCCAATGTTTTCAGAAACATATCATCCAGTCCAGTCATGCAACAGTATAGAGAAGGTATACCAACATCTACATGTATGTCTGTGCACATATAAAAATATCTAAACAGATACAACATATATATATATATATATATATATATATATATATATATATATATATATATATATATATATATATATATATATATATTCATTTCTAAAACTATATATATATATATATATATATATATATATATATATATATATATAGATATATATATCAATATATATGAACATATATACATGCAAATGCCTACATCGATGCATATATGTGTCTACACCTATATGTCTACATATACACAGCAAGTTACATATGTGTACGCAGGTCTATATCTATGTAGGTATATATGGATATAGTTATATATTTGTTAGCAGATATATGTATAGATATATATATAGGTATGTATGGCCATACATCTGTAGATAGCAATGGCAGATTAACAAATGACACATATGTCCTCATGCACTGTTAATGGGGTTGAAAGGCCCCACACACTAAACGTCTTGTACGAATAGGCATCTCCACCCAGCCAAACACGTCCACCCTGCAAAACACTACCGAGTGTTTCAGATCCCATAACCAGGACCTAAGACAACATGGGCATGTAATGTTACCAGTACTACATCCCACTTGTATGATGTCAGGCTGGTATTGGTAACATATCATGCAGTACAGTCTGGCTCCCATGTGAAATGTAATATGTGGAAGCCATCAACATCCCTAGGATACAGATACACAGACACAGATATGCAGATACAGATATATATATATATATATATATATATATATATATATATATATATATATATATATATATATATATATATATATAAAGATATACATGTGACTACACATACACACACAGTTATATGTACAGTAAGATACAGAAGTAGAAGGTTGACACAATATGGAACAGCCACTATGCATACAGTTAACCCCTGAACGACTGGACACTGTAAGGGCCACTCACACAAATGACAATCGTTGCCTGCAACATATACCCAGAGAGAGGTCATAGGAAAAACACCACCCACAGCTTTTCAGACATGGAAACCTTTAATCGTGTACCATTACAGTTCTATATGCCATGCCATATAGCTGTTCAGACACTGACAACTATATAAACAGCGTAATGCAACTGTGAACCAGTTACAGCAATACAGTAGTCTGGAAAGGTTCACGACTGTTGCTGTCCAGGCCAAGCCATTCACATTGTACAATAGGGAAGACAAACTGGGCCACAGGATACCAAACAATCAACAGTATGTAATGCAGGTGTATAGTTCAGCAGCCTCTATCTACACACTGTACAAACTCAGTAGGTGGTAAAGACGTCATTTGACCACATGGGTTATAACTGCTACATAACATGGCATAACTGACACCATTATGAGCAAACCAACAAACAGAACTGTTTGTATTGTGGGGGCAGTAGTACTGCATTAACCAGATCCATGTCAGTAATATATATATATAGGTGAGGTATATGGTACTGTACATCCAGATACATTAAGGCAGCTCAGCCCAGATACCCCCCACATTTTGTAGCAGCCTAGGTCATTTATGATGCCCCTGTAGACTCAATAATACAGGGCCATATACCATTGTTACATACACTGGCCTCTGGAGTGCATAAGGGCACGCATGTATTGTGCAGGTGACGCCCACACATATATTGCCCCAGCCCCACCATATGTGTGGGGGGTACAGCAGCAGTGGACTGATGGCAGTAATGGAAGTGTGATATACTTACAGCCCACTACAGAACAATCACTGACAGCATGACATATGTGCAAAGCTTGGTATGTAGGTAATGGACAGAGGCTGGAATACAGGCAAGTATGTGGACAACTGTTACCATACACTAAGCAAGATGTTGGTGTTACAGGATAGTCTGTAACATACCCTTAGTTAGGGAGTTGAGGTGAGAAACAGACATGGATGTAGCCATGTACCGATAACACTCAACACACACACTGCCAGTGCAATATCTGACACAGGACCTGCGTGGTGGACAGACAAGACATGATTGGCATAGCTCTGGCCAGCATGAGGATAGGACCACAATTGTGTGCTATGCAGACAGACTGCATTCCAAGGTAAACAAGTATGTACACTCACACCCTGTAACACCAGTACTATACAAAGCATAACACAACTCTATTCACAGTCTGTCTGTAGAGCCTGATCCTCCTAAAAATATGTGGTTGCCCTGAGTGTGTCGGTTCTCCTGTAAGGGGTATTGTTACCTGCTGTCGGTAGCACTGCTGCCCACACACAGGACAGATGTCCATCACACAGGAAATGTAAAGGGACCACGCACACATGATGTGGGGATTTATGGTATGTGGTTGCCATGACAGTGTTAATTGAGTGTAGTACACATGTGTAATCATGTATATCTCGCTATCTGGATAAGTATATGTACATATATTTCTACCATATGTCCTAGACATGAAGTGTAGCCCAACCCCAGCCTGTACGATCCCAATGTTGTAGTTGAAAGGGATATCAGGGATGTATAGCAGGTATACTAGTAGACTATTGCTACTGTCATTGGGATTGTCTTCGCAGACATGGTGTGTGTGGGATGTCACATCTGCGTATAACATGTGTGCCATTGGCTACTGCCAGACATCCTAAGGACATCATTGTACAGTACCGCTGCTAGCACGTAATGCCACTGTGGATTGCAGCAGAGATATTGGCCAATATATGTGGAAAGTCTGACACGCTCTGTACAGTCCAGAGGTATACACATAAGCCCTTAGTGCTACACACATGTACCATGCCTGCTTTATGGATGTAGACAGCCATGTAGATGGGTATGACACATAACAACTGGTATATAATGCCAACCATAGGTTATGCATTCACACACCCCTGTCTGGCCTGACACATTATGACTGCTGGTACAGGGGTGCTATGGCCACATACTACCCAATAGATATTGACATACATCTGCACTGCATCCCACTGCCCTGTCTGACATACATGACTGTTAATGGAGGCCTGGTAGCGGTACATCTGGTAAGTATCTGCACATGACACCCACTGGGTAAGAACACTAAGCTGCTAGGCATGCAACAATCCACAGTACAAGCTGCAGGCAGACTGGCTCAACACTGGCCTACATCTCCTAAGGGGGAATGCACATGTACCTGCATATAAAGTAGGCTCAACAGGCATGTCACAGGACAGGGTAAGATGCACCTGTGTGAAAGTGCATACTCGCAACCAATGTGAACACAGCCACAGCCACATATGGTTAGCTAGCATGATATTACAGTATATGGACTATCTGTTCTACATCATCCTCATATGTGCCACTCATAGACTGACCCTACATATACTGGCCTGATACACAGTTTGGTCTGATGGCTCTGTGGTATGGAACACTTGCGTGTATGGCCCTACAAACATGTAGACCAATATAGCACCATACAGTGGAACAGCATGTAACATCTGATAGAAGGGGAACTAGAACAATGACATCTACCACAGTCTGTACACAAGCTAAGGTACATATTAAAAGTTCATACACTGTCAACATTCACCATAGGTACACAGACCTCAGTACTGCACAAATATCCATAGAATACCCAGGTAATGTCATGAAATGTAACCCCTACTGTACATAACATGTGTAGCAGTCAGATATATCACTAGCTTGTTCTCAGATATGATGACGCTAATTATGGTGTACAGCACATATGCACCACTTCATGCACAACATATGTACAAAGGTTGACAGAGGTGTGGCTGGAAGCATATACACTGGGCCAATATTGACATGTTGCTGTGATAACTGCATACATTTAGTGTTGTTGCAGGGTTTGTTGCAATATATGTCCTATGAGGGATATGACGTGAGTGACTATCACGGCTCTCACCATCTTCAGACTGCAATCCTCACACTACCTTCTGCAGTCCACAGCTAGATGCTCCATGGGTGACACATGAAACAAGGACACAACACTGCCCGGGCTGCAGATGACCCTGCAGATGGGGATTCCTCATAAACATGGAACTGACATGGCAGGTATTGAGATATGTACAACAGCCATATCCACACAAACACTGTTAAACCAACATTACTCCAAATGCAGTATAGCAACACGTAGAGTCTATAGTCAGGTCAGACACACACCCCTCCTGTTTGTTGCACTGTTTCCAAAATGAATGTTGTTAGAGGTAAACCCCAATCCATCTAAGATGCTGTTTGCCACATGACAGATCTAGTTAAGCAATGCACCACTAAGCCATACCAGCTCAGTACTCACAGTGTATGAAAAGGGCCAACACCACCATGATGTTCCTAGATATTGGAGTGTGTTTCCATACAATTGGCTATGGGAATGTTACCACAGCTGTTTCACATGCAATCAGCTGGGGGAGGGCTGCAATTCATGCAGAGGCCGTCAGCTGATCATGAGCATCACTTAAAATACACAGGCTGCTGCCTAAGAAAAGCAGGTTTAGGTATCCACATCGACCCGAGAGGGCGGTGGGAGAGGTATACAGAGGCAAAGACATGTCAGGGAGGGGAAGGAGGGTAAAACTGAAGCATGTTTGTGTCACATACCTACCAGCACAGGGTATCAAACCCCTGACAACTATGTAGTGCTATCACAGTTTGATGCAGTTATTGGATGCGCCACATGGCTGACCTGTTGTGGAGCACTCAGAACATATATGTGTTGGTGAGTATCATCTGCAACAGGGATACAGTAGTTGTACGGTAGGTGACATACACATGCCTGTCTGCATGAACAGGTGCCAGTGTCAACACAGCCACACTCGCACAGGGACACACACACATTGACACACTTGGCAGGTCCAGGTGTACAACTCATCAGTAGTATGATTTCACTTCACATCACTGTGCAGGTATCACATGCACCACACATGTCATATGGGGGCTGTATGGGCAAAGGGAATGAGGAGGTGTCTGACATCAGACAGCATGCTGCAGTATTCCCATGGGGGTTGTAGGGAGTGTGGATGTGAACATACGCAGCATGCAACACACACACAAACACACAGGGTATCAGTACTGACATGCATGGGTGCATACCTGCACAGGTGTGTGGTGTTTGACTGTATCAGACAGCTATCCAAGGCTAGGCAATAGGTGTACCTTGGCATCAGGCCACATGACGATGGTCTGCATTATGCTCAGGGATGTAGTGTCTGCATTTGCCCACACAGGTGGGTATCGTATCCCCCATCTGTTCACCTGGGTGACTATTG
Organism: Protopterus annectens; assembly: GCF_019279795.1. Taxonomy (NCBI): domain Eukaryota; kingdom Metazoa; phylum Chordata; order Ceratodontiformes; family Protopteridae; genus Protopterus; species Protopterus annectens. The sequence continues at coordinate 136,357,359 of NC_056729.1, forward strand.
TGTGTGGCCAATGCTCTGCATCGCTTGCCATGTATGTGTTCCTTAGTCCATGACGTGGACAGTATCTGGGATGTGCACACCCCCCACATGCATGTACAGTGACATGTGGAACTGTACCTGGGGTGTCTGGCCCATGTTGTGAACACAGATTATCATCATATGTGTCAGTTCTACCCACCTGTGGTGGGAACTGGTAATGTCCAGCATGTTTACCCTGCATCTACATTGAGAGCATGCTAACAGCATTCCCTGGTGTCAGTGGCCTCTGTCTATACAGGGCATGTTGTCAGGCATGGTATGTCTATTGTTGGTCACATGTGATGGCACCACAGGTGGTGCAGGTGTCCATTGTGGAACATGGGGGAAGTGCACTGTCTGCAAGTATGTGCATATTGGACAGATGGACAGGGTGACATGCACTCTGTAGCCCACTGCCGTCACTCCATAGTTACTATCAGTGGCCAATATGCAATGTACTACCCACATATTGGCTGTTACCTAGGCATGTGTGTGTGTATGACACATGGGTTGAGAGTGTGCTCTGGGTAATATTGAGGTTGCTAACTGTGATTGCCTGGCTTTGATGTCAGATGTATGGGTATGGCTTTGTACCCCAACCTCTTAGCCATTTCACATCTGTTAGCCTTGTACAGTGGACATTGTGATATATAGTAGGGTCACCATATAAGAAATATGCAAAATCCACTCCATATTGGATACAGGTGTCACACAGTCACAACCACCTCTACAAAGGATACGGATTACAAACACATGTCATGTTTGGGAGTAGAACCCCTACCTAACTAGTTTATTACACTACAGCACTATGCAGTTATAGTACACACCATGGATATTATTGGAGTACTCTTTCCACAGTAGTGTATTTCACAATGACTGACATCAGCAGGATTGCCAAAGTAGGGCATTTGAAATTGACTGTGAGTGACTAGCCTACAATACATTGCTCCCTACACAGACAGTGAGACACACAAAACATCCACAACTGACATGTGTGGATATAGAACCCCTAACAGAGGTCTATATCACACTACAGCATGGAGCTGTTATAGGATGCACCACAGGGATTATTAAAGTACCCCTTCCCCAAAGGTGTATTTCACAATGAATGACATCTGCAGGATTGCAAAAGTAGGGCATTTAAAATGTACTGTGAGTGACTAGCCTAAATTGCATTGCTCCCTACACAGTGACACATACAATACATCCACAACTGCCATGGATGAGGAGGAACCCTACCATGGCTCTAATTCACTTTACAGCAGTAAATAGTTACAGGATGTACTACAGTGATTACTGGGCTGCAACCTTCCCAGAGGTGTTTTTCTAAGTGCGTGACATCAGCAGCTTTGCCAAAGTTGGGTATGTGAATCATAAGGGGTGTGAGTACCCTAAAACGCATTGCTCTCTACACAGTCAGACATGCACACAAACATACACTCACACACACAGTTGCCAGGTTTGGGGTTGGAACTCCTACTTAACTAGTTTATCACACTACAGTGGTACATAGTTATGGCATGCGCTACAGCTTTGCCAGAGGTATATTTCTAAGTGGGTGACATCAGCAGTCTTGCCAAAGTTGGGTATGTGAATTATAAGGGGTGTGAGTACCCTAAGCAGCATTGCTCTCTACACAGTCAGACATGCACAACAACACACACAGTTGCCAGGTCTGGGGTTAGAACTCCCACTGAACTCCTTTATCACACTATGGCTATATACAGTTACAGAACATGCTATAGGGATTACTGGGCTACAACTATCCCAGTGGTATATTTCTAGGTGGGTGACATCAGCAGCCTTGCCAAAGGTGGGTATATAAATTGTAAAGGGTGTGAGTACCCTAAAAAGCATTGCTCTATACACAGTCAGACATGCACACAAACACACACATAGTTTCCAGGTTTGGGGTTAGAACTCCTACCTAACTAGTTTAACACACTACAGCAGTACGCAGTTATGAGATGTGCTACAGAGGTTACTGGGCTACAGCCTTCCCAGAGGTGTATTTCTAGGTGGGTGACATCAGCAGCCTTGCCAAAGTTGGGTATGTGAATTGTAAGGGGTGTGAGTAGCCTAAAAGGCATAGCTCTCTACACCGTCAGTGACAGACAAACACGCACACACAGAGTCACACACACACAGTTGCCACATCTGGGGTTTGACCTCCTACCTAACTAGTTTACCAGACTACTGCAGTATGCAGTTACAGGATGCACTATGGAGATTACTGGGATACAGTCTTCCCAGAGGAGTATTTCTAGATGTATGACATCAGCAGCCTTGCCAAAGGTGGGTATATGAATTGTAAGGAGTTTGAGTAGCATAAAAGGCATTGCTCTCTACACAGTCAGAGACAAACACACACACACAAACACTGACACACACTCTTGCCAGGTCTGGGGTTATAACTCCTACCTAACTAGTTCATCACACTACAACAGTATGCAGTTATGGGATGCACTACGGAAATTACTGGAGTACAGTTTTCCCAGAGGTGTATTTCTAGGTGCGTGACATCAGCAGCCTTGCCAATGTTGGGTATGTGAATTGTAAGAGGTGTGAGTAGCCTAAAAAGCATTGCTCTCTACACATTCAGACATGCAACACAAACACACACACGTTACCAGGTTTGGGGTTGGAACTTCTACCTGACTTGTTTATCACACTACAGCGGTACGCAGTTACGGGATGTGCTACAGAGATTACTGGGCTACAGTCTTCCCAGAGGAGTATTTCTAGGTGGGTGACATCAGCAGCCTTGCCAAAGTTGGGCATGTGAATTGTAAGGGGTGTGAGTAGCCTAAAAGGCATAGCTCTCTACACAGTCAGTGACAGACAGGCACACACACACACACACACACACACACACACACACACACACACACACACACACACACACACACACACACATACAGTTGCCAAGTCTGGGGTTTGACCTCCTACATAACTACTTTATCACACTACAGCAGTACACAGTTACGGGGTGCACTATGGAGATTACTGGGCTACAGTCTTCCCAGAGGAGTATTTCTAGGTGGGTGACATCAGCTGCCTTGCCAAAGATAGGTATATGAATTGTAAGGAGTTTGAGTAGCCTGAAAGGCATTGCTCTCTACACAGTCAGAGACAAGCACACACACACACAAATACTGACACACTCTTGCCAGGTCTGGGGCTAGAACTCCTACCTAACTAGTTTATCACACTACAGCAGTATGCAGTTATGGGATCTGCCATGGAAGATACTGGACAGGAACTCTCCCAAAGATGTATTTCACATTGGATGACCTCAGCAGGCTTGTCATAGTAGCACTATGGGGTGGGCAGTGTGTGCATGGGCTATAACCCATTCATGTAGGGGTGACGCACCACATGCGGTCACACATGGGGTCATATGTCACAGGTACATTTATACAGCTACTAGATAACTATGTCCTTGTACAGTCATGTTGCACAGCTGGCATATGCACCACATAGTCTGTGGTGCTGACAGGTACTGGTCGCTAGTATCTGCAGTGAGTGACATCTGCACCTAATGTTTTTGCGGCCCTTTGGCTGTGTGCTGGTTGGGACAGGCCTGGATGGCTCCTTGTCAGGGTCACCCTTTTCCACACATCTATGTCCAACTACCTTTGGCTTATCTGTTATCTTGTCTGTTGTTCTTACATATATGTCTGTATTCCTATCCACTGTGTGTGCAAGGCATGAGTGGTGCATACTGACATGTATCTGCACTAACAATTCCAATTGCCAGATATGTCTGGTCCACTGGTGTTTGCAGACATGGCCTTCATGTGTTTATGTGTGTGAGCATGCCCAGTAAGGCTGTCTGTATTGCAATGTGTGGATCATGTCCAGGCGGTTTGTTCTGCAGTGCTGACCTCTGTGTTATACACCGACAGGTAACATGCTGTATCTGCAGGGTATCCACTGATCATTTGGCATGGACTGTTGCAACATGTCTGCATAGCGAGGGGGAACACCTGACTATTTCTATGTTTCTACACAGGATTGGGGGGCCCACCTGACTGTTACTATATTTCTATGTAGGATGGGGGGGGCACACCTGACACTTGTACACATTTGCTAGGACTGTACTATTATGTCATGTTCTCCATTTCAGTCGGTAGTCTTGCCTATTGTGCAGGCTAGGCCATACCAGTGTACTACAGTTCTTATCTTTTGATTCCCTACATATTAGTTTCTGACTTCCTAGCCTTCACAACTGACTTTCCACTACCTGGCCTGCTGCAGTTTGTCTGTGTAGGCCTGGGAGGGGGGTGTTTACCCATATCCCTCATTCAGAGGCCATAGTACAGCATTTGTTTGTGTTTGTCTACACCTGTCCTGCTGGCTGTGACTGTTGTTGGGTATGTGACCCCCCCCTCCTGACTGGCATGTGTAAGTCCCTTATCTTGTGGGTGTCCCAGTATTGAGGGTGGTGTTGCAGGGCTACCTATGTCGGATGCACATAGTACACTCCATTCACATAGTTAGGCACAGGTAGTGTAATGTTTGGCATCCCTTTTACTGTATGTGAGAGTCAGAGAGAGGTGCTATTCCCTGGGTCCCTCCCATGTCAGAGTATGTGCTATGCGTTGCCTCTTTGCCAGGGCAAGGGCATACTGGGCACACCTTCTTCTGCCTACTGGGGCAGGCTCAGGTTGTTCCTCCTCTGAGTCACTCTGTGCCTGTGCAGGCATTGGCAGTGGTGGGGGGCTATGTGGCCCTGCCCTATGCTGCTCCTGTTGCAGCTGTTTCCGCATGATTATATTGTGTAGCATGGCACATACAAGGACGATTTGGGTACATGTAGTTGGTGAGTACTGCAAGGCTCCACTGGATTTGTTCAGGCACCGGAACTGTGACTTGAGCATCCCAAACATACACTTTGTTATGATTCTTGTTTGTGCGTGTGCCTTATTATGGAGTTCTTGTTCGGGTGTGTGTGCATTTCTGATGAGTGTCATCAGCCACGGCTCTAGTGAGTATCCAGCATCCCCCACTAGGTGGCCGTGTGGGATGTCCCCACTGGCAAATTTCTGGTACAGCTGCGTCAGATGCCAGATGTGGGAATCATGATAGCTTCCAGGGCAGCCAGCACACACATTCAGTATTATGCCCTGGACATCGCACACAACCTGCAGGTTGATGGAGGGGAAGCTGTTGCGGTTGATGTAGACCCTACCCCGCTCACCGGTTGGTGCTTTGATGCGTATGTGCATGCAGTCTATTGCACCCACTATCTCAGGGTATTCTGCTATTTGGTGGAAGAGACGCATATTGCTGGCCAATGCCTCACGGGAGATGGAGAAATATAAATACTCACTGACATCTGCTGACATGGCATCCAGGATCTGGTGGGGTACCCTGGATGTGGATGTCTGTGAAATCCCCATCATATCCCCAGTTGGCCTTTGGAAGGTACCTGTAGCTAGTATTCTTAGGCCTACACAGACCTTGGCATCCACTGAGATGGATTCCCCTCTGTTAGTTCTGTGTGTTAGGTGTGGCTGGCACACCTCAACAATTTGCTGTAAGAGGTCCTTGTCCACCCTATAGCTCTCCACTATCTCCAGCTCATGTCACCCTTGGTAGGTTACCTTGGGTCTACTCTTCTTCATTTCCTCACTGTGGGTTGGTCGGCAGCATTCACATCCTCACCACCCACAGCCTCTTCCACAAGTTGTATGATAGCTATTGCAGCCCCTAACATTTTGCTGTTGTGAGTGTTAAAAGTTCCCCGCTTGTTTACACTGGTGGTGTAAGGTGTGGGAAAAAATAGAGGTGTAGGTGTTTGCATAGTTTATAGTTGTGTTTTGTGCTGGGCTGTTCTGCTGCCTGTGTAATTGGCTGGTTCCGATATGTTTCACCTGGCAGCTAACCTAGTACTCCTTGATTACCTTCCTACTGCTGTTTTCCCTTCCCATTGCCCTTCTGTTTCAGCCCAGGGGCGCACCGCACAATCGGTGTACTCCAATGAGCACACTGCTGCTATTTCCTGGTTTAACTTCCTTTATTTTCCCGTAGATCCCGGTGTGGGGCACGCACACCTGCTTACACTTTGTCAAAAGTGCTAGGCAGGTTTAGACACACCCCCTAGCTTAGCTTTGCTAAGCTAGGAGCAACCCCAAGCCACAGGGCTCCAATCCACTTACAGTATGCCTGACAGACCCACTCATGATGTCAACTACCTCCTGGTCTTGCACTCGGCTATTCATACTCTTACACTGTTGGGATCTGTCTCACATGCTGGAGAAAACTGGGATTCACTAGCCTTCCCCTCATTTGCATAGGATTGCCTGCTAATGCATAGTTACATGTGTCACACTGAGCCTCCCCCCTTAGCTACCACTATTCACTGGCTGGGTTGTCTTTTTCCTGCCATTGACGTGCATGGCAGAATACTGATTTTAGTTGGAATGCTTGTTTTAGGTTTATTTTCCCACTGATCCTGTTTGCGTGCCGCTGCCCTATGCTTCAACAGCCATGATCAGCGGTAATAAAATAAAAGTTGTATTTTGTACATTTTGCATTGTTTGCAATGCCAATGGCCTTATACATGGCCATTGGCATGTTTCCTCAATGATATGCAGCCTTTATTTGGAGCTGTCATGTCCCCATTTTGGATTTTGCAGAACCATACTTGGTTACTAACCAAGTACATTTCTGCATATTATGCTAGTCCTGCATGCCCTGATTCCATCTTCCTGGATAGCAGATTTGCCTCATTTGCATGGTTTTTACCTGCAGATGGGGTAATTTGCATGCAGGGGTTGGGAACATGCAGCACTAGTGCTAGAGCGCTCGCGCACGTCATACGAGCAGGTACGTGGATCGCTCGGCTGCCATATTGCCAGCATTACCCTTTACACTGATCATGCACGCCATGCAAGCATTTGAGAATCTGGAGAAAAGTTCTCACAAACATTTTAACTGCCTGGTGTTATACAAAAAAATGTTGGCAACAATCTCAGTGGCAATAAAGCTTTTATATTCTGATGAAGGTCTGAATGCCACATTAGTTTCTTCTATAGCATTTATTTCAGACTTTGAACACAAAGTAAAGCAAATGATAAATAAAACATATCACACACTTTGCAGTTCTCTAGTGTTTTTCGCATTAGAAAATGTAAGAAATGGTTCAAGTAGCAGGCAGATCTTGATGCTCTGACGTAAGTCTGACACTCAACTATTTCTTTCTCCTTAGGAAGCCAACCACCAGATTATTCAGTCTGACTCAGCTCTACCACAATCAGCAATAAATCATAGACACACCACAATAGTGTATACCACTTTCTTCTAAGTTTTGTCTCCAGCTAAGAAAATAAATAAAACTTACTTTTGTTTGACTCTTGTGAAAAATAGCTGTGAAAAATGTTCTCAAAGACCTTTACCATCTGTTTTCCTCCAGATTAGTCAATATACAAATTTAAGCAGCAAAGACTTTTCTTCTGATGATGCTTCCAGCTTATCCCATCTAGCTTCATTCCACATGCATCCAGCAGTCAAACAGTGTCATAATCAGTAGATAACTACCATTTGAAACCTGCAGGTTGGTGTGTGTAGTATTTCAGTGAGTCTCAAAATGCTGTCATAGGAAAATATTGGCTATATTGCTGATGCAGCACTTTTACTTTGGGTTACGTTGGACTAAAACAAGAGGGAAAATGTTACATATTTGTTTTCTCCTTTTCTCTCTTCTCTTGAGTTTGGTACACTCAGGAGGTCCTGTATATACAAATGAGGAGTGTTAGGTTTGTCTCATCAGGGGAACGGAATATACAAGGTGCTTCCCCATCTTCAAAAAACAAAAAAACAAAAGCAAATAATATTTTCAAGTAAGCTGCTTGTTGATGATAGTCATCACTTTGAAGTGCAACTTGTGGTCTTAGATGTTTTGGTGGTGATTAGTCGTATGTCACTGAAATGATAGACAGTCATCATTCACTGAAATGATAGATCCAGTCATTCTTGCAGAGTTGTAGCTCAAATAGTAATGTTTTGTTCACAAACATTTTCTTGAAAGTAATGTAAAACAAAAATGTAAAATCCGAGGTGGTAACAAGGATCAGTGGCTGGAATGTAGCTGGTCCTTGTCATGCCAGCAACTACAACAATTGCCACTGTGCACCAATGGTGAGAAAAAACATCAAGCTGCAAAAAGAAGTCTTCCATGTAATGTTAATAGGGTGTGAGTATTTATAGTTGACCAACAGATAAGATAGGCCAGCAAGGTAGCTTTGATCATCAGTGTGTGGGATAAGTTTGAAAAGGCCAGGAAGAATGACATTTAATGACCTCAGAAAGCTTCTAACAAATGGTACAGGGTATTGGAGATCGGGTTTCACAACACTTCTCAGACTGTCATGAGTAAAGATAGACTAACACTGATCTTGAATTTTGACATTGCCAAGAGACAGAGAAGCTCTTTGAGAACCCCTGAATGTGGTGGATATGCCCACTTTTGAGAATGCAGTCAAAGAAGTAATGCTTTGGACTTAAATAATTTCTGAACATGAGATCACTGGTGCAGATAAATACTTTTACAGTGGCAGGGTTATGGGAGTGGATAAGAACTGTTCATACCTACTAATGATGATGTCAAACACAATTGTGGTGTTATGGAAGCCATGGTCAGTTGTTCTGGGTTAGCAAAATGGAGTGGTAGTCCTAATTTTCAGAATGGAAGATGGACAACTCTGTTTCAGTTACAGATGTATTAGGCATTTTAACCTCCATAGACAACCTATGCTTGAATGGTGGAAAGGAGAATCCATCTAATAGCTGAACCTCTAATTTAGGAGGAGCAGTGAGGAAACTGTCCTGGTACTGAAACAATTGTGTATTTCTCATTACCCAGATAATATAAGGGTCATGGATGTTTGTCAGGCTTAAATATCTACATTTGTTCTATGGACCTGGAAAAGGTGAATGACCATATACCCTGGAATGTCCTGAGCAAAGTACTGCAAATTTTCTTGGTGATGAGGTCATTGTTGCATACCATTCTGTCTCACTATTTGCAGAGCAAGAGTTCAGTCTACATTCCTGGCTCTAAGCCAAATATCTTTACACCAGCTACTTGACTCTACCAATGATTTGTTTTATTACCCTTCTATTTATTAGTTTCATGGATATGATATCAAAGGCACAACTGATGACCAAAAATGTCCAGGTTGGAGCTACTAGAGCTGCAGCTTTGTTGCTTGAAGATGCAGCTACATGCTTAGTCTCAAGGGGATTGTTGCATCTGGTATGCACTGGAGGAATTCACTGCTAAGTGTAAAGTGGATGGCTGGAAAATCATCACCTCAGAATTAAAGGCCATGCTTCTATTCTGAAACAATAACTTGCTCTAGTCAGATCTGCGCGGGGCCAGATACTTCATTTGGAGCATTTTAAGTATCTTGGTGTATTGTTCTTGAGAGAGGATAGAAGAGTTTGTGAATTTGTTAAGCAGATGGTTAAAGCAGTGGTAGGACTGTAGGAATGATAGCAGACTGTGATGTGGAAGAGGTCTCTTATTATACTGTTTATTCTATGCCTACAACTGGAGGTGAACAAGGTGCAAGTAACTTTGGATAAGGCCTAGGGAAGACTGAAAACAGGTTGGCAGTAATATATGTCTTTGGTTGTTTGGGAAAAATTAAGAAAATCAGAGAGTGAACTGGATATTTCGGCTGAGGATAGGGAATTCTACTATATCCTGCTTAGTTGGCTCCTGTTCTAACCAAGACAAGTGGCTAGGATAATGGATGGCATGATGACAAAAAAAAAAGGCAAGTTGAAAAATATCTTGTGATAATTCAAATGATGCATAACACATGATGATCTGAAATAAAAATACATACCATAGGCCCTATTCGGAATGGTTACTGTCAGGTGAAATTTGATAAACACACCATAGCAAACAAATCTGGTCCACAAAGTAGAGCAATATCATAGTATGCTGTTTCTGATGCCTACCACAAATGCAAATGAGACACTCCAGGAGAGTGGCCTATGTTAACGAGCCACATGCTGTCCCCCATGAAATGCCTGCTTTAAGACATTTAAGCAGCCAAGAGATTCAGAAAATTCCTTGGCTGTATAAGCTACACTTGTCACCCATGTGAATGAACATGCGCAAAAGCTCAGGTTCACCTGATTGTATTAGAGATATATGCTTGGCAGTTTAGGGAACAGGCAGTGTCAGGACGCTTGTGCATTTATGTTTGTGTGTGGTGACATGTGTAAGGGTATATATAGGAATGAGTGATGTAATTTGACTGTGTTTGTGCGGGAGGAGTAATAGGAGGGAGTGTAAGAAGACAGTGTAGGTTTGTGTGGGGTGGGGTTGAATGGATGAGTGCATCTGTCAGTGTGATCTGGTGAGGAGTTTTGTGTGTGTGTGTGTGTGTGTGTGTGTGTGTGTGTGTGTGTGTGTGTGTGTGTGTGTGTGTGTGTGTGTGTGTATATGTGTGTGGGGGGGGTGAATGGATGAGTGCATCTGTCAGTGTGATCTGGTGAGGAGTTTTGTGTGTTTGTGTGTGTGTGTGTGTGTGTGTGTGTGTGTGTGTGTGTGTGTGTGTGTGTGTGTGTGTGTGTGCCTGAATGTGTGAATGAGGGAGAGGGCTGTCATACCTCCACACTCCCCTAGACGAATGAGCAAATACTGGTGCGGGGGAGCACTAGACACCAGCAATAACTCTTCATATTGTGCCCTAAAGGCACTTAGAAAGAAGAAGAACAACAAGGTTTTGCAGCAGGAAAAATATGTGGTAGGAAATACACTATACACCAGTTATAACTCTTTATATTTTGCTTTAAATGCACTTAAAACAAAAGAACAGAGGTTTTACAGCAGAAAATAAATGTGGCAGGGGGAATTCTAAACACATGGGATAACTCTGTATATTGTGACTTAAAGGTAATTACAAAATTTTAAGTCCTGTAGCATGGGCATTCACCCATGTCTCTATATTACAGTTAGATCACTGCCGCAGTACCAAGCACCAGGGATAGGCCTTACATACTACCTTAATGATTTGAAAGAAAGTGTTAAAGTAAAGGTGTTAGAGGATATTTGAACACCAAAACCTTGACACTACAAGCCAAGAGTCTTATGCTAACTTAAATTTTAGTACAACAGGGTATTTTTTGCTTAATATGAAGTATGAAACTCTAATGTCTGACATTATTTGTTGATTGCAGAGGTCCCTGTGTTACAAGGGACAGGAAGTATATAAGATGCAGCAGCAGGAATGGTCAGTAAAATCAGGGAAAGTTGAGTGGAATAATGGTGTGTATGTGTGGAAGGAAGCTTCAGGACAAAGCTGAGAGGAGCACAAGAAGACAACATGGAGAGTATTAAACCAGTACGTGGACTAGCATTATGATGCACCATATGGACACCAAGAGGAATCAAGCTCTAATGTCTTGTAATACAGACTGACATTAAAGGTCCATGACTTGCAAAGGTATGGTCAAAAATAAGAATGTATTTTTATAATTTATTGGTATTTGTTTATCGGGAAAGTCCAAATGAGCAGTGCCCTTTTACAGCAGTTGCCCATGGAGAAAAGCTCCATTATACAGACGTTATGGACATCATTTGTATTGTTTCATCATTTACAGTCAGTTTCATTCATGAGCAACGGTTACATTATTCAGGCATCCATGACATTAGTTACATCATTTACAAAGAGTTGTGATTAAAAATAACAGTTACATGGGTAGTATATGAATATTATTTTTTAAGTACAGGGAGGTATATGCAGTAAACATAACATCAGTATGCATAGACTGTCAGGTTTTACCTAAGAATAATTGTTACTAAAATACTTGTTTTAAATCCAGAACATATAAAGATAAGATAAGGTGTTACTACAGCCCAAAGAAAGGAAATAGGGGAGGAATCACAAGAAAAATGAAGAAGATTAGATGATGGTTGTGGCAAAAGTACATCAAGTTTAGTGCAGCAGAGAGTTATAGCACAAATTTCTATAGTTATAGTAGTACCAGTTTATCCACGGCTGGTGCAGGTGCAGAGCCATTTATCTATCGGGTGTTGCTTCAATTGTCATTTAAAGTCTTTCAGGTTGCACACTGTTCTTACATGTAGTGGGACGGTATTCTAGCTGTTGTCAATCCATTGTGAATACGGGAAATATCCTGCATTGTTGTTAGGTTCAGTTATGGAGAGTAGTGATTTGTCAGTAGAGCACAGAGGCCTAAGGTTGAATGATGGACTGAAAAGATGGGAATTTTTCAGGGTTGAGCAATAGTTTGAAGCTGTAATTAATTTTGAGTACAATAGAGAATTATTTAGTTTGTGCAAGTTTAGTTCTTTTAGAGAGATGTAGTGATGTGATCTGTATTGCTGGCTGGTTGTAAATTTGGCTAACTTAGCTGGAG
>NC_056729.1:136374781-136395546 GCF_019279795.1 Protopterus annectens
TTGTCCTTGTACTGATACTGGAGTCACAGTGGAAGTTTGCTAGTAATGCCTGGAGTTGACTAGGACCAGTCAGTACTCCAATGTTGCTGGCTCTGTGAACTACAAACACTTGGGAGGAAAAGAATATGACCATCTACTCTGAAATGTATAGTGGGAGGTACTGCAACAATAAAGAATCACAGGGCCACAGCTGCATGGCATTCAGTCACTGTAGTTGGGTGTCTCAGGGCCACAGTTGCATGCCATTTAGTCACTGTAGTGGTATCCATATTTTTTACATTAATTTAAACAATTCAAGGTGGGAGTAGGACTGTGACAAAGATATGTTTTGCATTTTCTCTACTTTATGATTTTTTTGTCAGGATATCAAAAGTGTTGTTAAGGTCTGACAAGCAGCAAGTTTGCGGATATGAGTGTTTTGGTTTGTAGAGTATGTTGCCGTGTTACCCTTAAGTGACAGTGATCTCTAGCATGCACCGGAGTGATTTGCTACTCAGTGTGACAGAGTTAATAGGTTCATAGATAGCTACTAGGCATGTAGTCCAAGAGACCAATAATGATTCTAGACCAATTTTCCAAATTGTCACAAACATTGTCTGGTTAACTGTCTTGCTCAAGGTCACACCGTAGGCAAGTAAAGGCTTAGGGAGTCAAATTCTGTAGGACAGGAGTTTGCTCATCGATGGGTCATAGCCTTAATCCTCTGCACTATCTGCCAGACAAAAGGCTTACCCTGAGATTTCAAACCACCGGATTATGAGTCTCTAGTGCTAAACATTATTCCATGGCACCATACAACCTGGGATGAAAATCACCACTTCCAAATCAGAAATTATGGTTCTGTCCTGGAAATGACTGAATTCCTCTGCAAGTATTGAAAAAAAAACACAAATATCTCCAGTGGAAAAAGACAAGTATCTTGGGTTTTTGTTCAAGATGCAAAGGATGAGGAGAATGACCAGTAGCCAAGTGCAGTGACATTATTAATACAGACATGGCTCCACACTATTCTAGTGAATGCACAACTGAGGCATAAAACAAAGCTATTTTATTGGTCAAGCTATGTTCTAATCCTTGATTTTGGTTAAGAGGTTTATTAGAGACAGAATATATGTGACTTTAAATATAAACAACAGAAACATGGTTCCTTTGCAGGATAAGTGTGTTAAATATCCATGACTGACTGAAGAGCTAAGCAATCAGCTTTCTTGGGATCTTGTCATATGCTTTCTCCAAAGCTATGAATGCCCAGTTGGACTCTTTCCTCATATCTAGTTTCTTCTTAACTATCTATTTCACTGCAAACTTTGGGTCAGTCATGCTGCGTCCTGATCAGAATCTGAGTTGTTCACCTCCTATGTTAAGTTTTACTGCATATTTGTTTATCAATCACCCTCTCCAGAACCTTCATCCAGTGTGACTGGACGTTGATACCTCTATACTGCCCATTGTTGTGGAAATCTCCTTTGTTCTTAAACACTGGCACAAGTGTACTTATTCTGCAGTCGTCTGGGATACTGCTTTCTCTCCATATTGCCACGAGTTCTCTCAAGAACCATTTCTCCCCATCTCACCCAGCATCTTACTCATGTTTGCTATGACCTTATATCAGCCTACTACTTTCCCTAACTTTGTTTTCCTTAGTGCTGTTCTTACTTCTTCAAGGGTGGGATCCTTCTCTTCTTTCATCATGGGCTGTGCCTGGGACAGTACAGCTTCTGTGAGGTTTAGTTCATTCAGAAGCTGCTTGAACTACACCTTCCATCTGCCTTTAATGTCCTGTGGACTGGTGAACAGGATTTTACTGACATCCATTATGAAGGGTGTCTGACTATCTTTGATTGAGAACCACCAAACATAATGAAAACACCAGGGCTTTATTAAACACTGAGCTCTTTTGTCTATAAATTAAACATCATCAGATTAAAAACCAAATGTCATGAAGAAATTAGACACATAGTGGATTGTTAAAATCAATTATGAACAGCCAGTCATCATACTTAGCGTAGCTGTGATGGTACAGTGGTAGTGTTGTTACCTCACAGCAAGAGATTTTCCTGTTCAGTTCTCGGCTGGAGTGCCTTCTGTGTGGAGTCTGCATGTTCTCCCTGTGGGTAAGTGGTGTTTGAAAGACATGTGTGAATGGGCATGCCTTCATTGAAGGTTGGGTGACGGGCTAGCACCTTGGCACCATAAAAATCTAGTGCCAATCATTAGCAGACTGGAGTTCTGCTGTGGCGACCCCTAACTGGGAAAAGCTGAAAGAAGAAGTCATCATACTTTGTAAAAAATGCATTCAAAACTACTCTAAACTTAATGGTACAATCACTAAAATCATGTCCAGAAAATCAAAGTAGCAACAATAAGGAAAATACATTTTGAGTCCAAAGAAAAATATTAATAAATAAATCAACAGGTTAAATATATATTTTTAAAAACAGTCAGTGCATAATACTGTTCAAATCATTTGTAAAAATAGTATAAAAATGTTTTATTTTTAATGTTTTGGACCCTTTACAATATAGCTGCCCTTTTGTTAAGAATGCTTGAACTAGATATTGAATAATTGAGACCAGGAATATATAAAGCATTTAACCTCAATTGCCAACAAAGTTCTTTTAGATATAAATTATTTTCAACATCCCACATAACGGTGTCACCAATATTCTGTCAATAGCAAAAAATTAAAATCTTTTAAAATCAGAACATATGACAAAATGGTGAAACAAGACATTGGATTTGGCTCAAGATAGGAGCATCCGCCTAATGAAGCCTGACAAAGGCGGGGAGTGGTGATAATGGACAGTACTGAATATTCGGCCAAAATGTTTCAGCTTCTTGCATGTGAGAATATATATCAAACTAGTGTCACTTAATGAAATTAGCAAAGCATATGCTAGACTTGATTTCTTTATTAGATATGGTTATGCAAGGAGAACTTAAACATGAGATGTTGGAATTTTTGAATGTAGATAAGTCTAGAAGAGCAACTATTTTCAGTATCCCCAAGATTCAAAAAGATCCACATAACCCGCCTTTTCGACCTATAGCCTCTGCGAAAGGCTCTAAGACTGAACATTTGGTGAAGTAGGCAGATATGAAATGCAAAGCAGTATTGCAATCAGAACAATACATTTTAAAAGATTCCTGGAATCTATTAGAGGTTTTGAATGGCATTGAATATTTAGATAATATTTTGCTTTATTACAGTAGATGTAGTAGATTTATATACTGTTATTCCCCATGAAATTGGTGTTGAGTGTTTTTTTTCATACTTGTCTCAATTCACATCTATGTCTTCTGAAGTAGTTAGCTCACTTGTAGCTCTACTCAGTTTAGTGTTAAACAAGTTTCTCTTTTTGAAGAATTTTTTCACCAAGTTTTAGGGGTGGCAACAGGGGCCGCATGTACCCTCATGCGTGCCAATATTGTTTTAGCCATGTGGGAAAATTTGAATGTATTTACACCTGAATTTAATGCCTTAACACATGGATATTTTAGATTTTTGGATGATGTGCTGATCCTATAGAAGGGAGTTATGGAACAATGGCTGCATTTTTACTCCTTATGACAGAATTCCACCAATTTCTTGAAGTTTACATACAAAATTGGTGAAAACACAATTAATTATTTAAATCTAACCATTTGAAAAGACTCCATAAATGGTTGTTATATGTCTACTATTTTATGAAAGAGACCTTTGTTAACACGTAGTTACACTTTGAAAGTTGTCACTCCCTTTTCCAAAAGAAATCTGTTGTTAAGGGCCAGATGGTATGTTTGTCCCAACTTATTTCTGACAACAAATTATTTAATGAAGAATTGCACCACTTGATTTGTTTGTTTTTGGATAGAGGGTATCCTATTGAGTTTCTTACCAATATAAAAAAAACGGTCATTACATTTAGGTCAGGGAGGTTTGCACCTATCCTGAAGGGAAGTAGAGCTACTCCTTCTATATATTCAATGAGTGGTACTGATGTTAAAGATAAAGGGCTGGATTTACGAAAGCTTGCACGGAGTTGTAGAGTAGTTTAAGATGTCAAACAGGCAACATGTCTGCCGTGCGATCCAGGAACAGCTGGCAGGGGCATGCATGAGAGCTGCTAAAGCTCATGGTATGCAAATTACCTCATTTGCTGCTGAAAGCTATGCAAATGAGGTAGATTTGCAATCCAGGAAACACTAACCTGTCCGTGGAAGATTAGTGTTATCTGCAGAAATGTACTCCATTGGTAACGGAGTAGCGTTCTGCAAATAGCTAAACTGAGCTATGACAGCTCCAAATAAAGGATGCATACAGTTGAGGAAGCATGCCAATGGCCAAATATAAGGCCATTGGCATTTATAAATGTTTAAAAATATAAAAATCTAACTTTTTTTTTCCCCCGATCTCCAATGTTTAAGCATAGTGCAGCACCGTGCAAACGTGTGGCGCTTTAAAAAACAAGAAAATAATTTAAAAATAGCCAAAATAGGCATTTTCACTAACAAGCTTATTCTGCCATGCAGGTGAATGGTAGGCTGAAGACAACATAGCCACTGAGTACTGGTTGCTAAGGGGGGGAAGCTCAGTGTGAGAGATGTAACCATGCATTAGTAGGCAATCCTATGCAAATGAGGATAAGGATAGTGAATCCCAATTTTCCCCAGCATGTGAACCATGTCCCAAGAGTGTAAGAGTAGGAGTAGGTGAGTAGTAGAGTTGAATATAGGTGACATCACGAGGGGGTGTGTCAGAAAGGCTGTAAGCTAACTGGAGCACAGTAGCTTGTGTTTGCCCTGAGTTGCTCAGGATTGCAAGAGGCGTGCCTACAGTTGTCCTATTTGAAAACCTGAAACCAAAGGTGCACACAGTTAAAAGATCGGAAATTTCTTGCAAACATGCACACAGCATGTGCACTCGTGTGTGCTTGTGTGCACGTGTGTGCATGTATTTGCGCTTGTTTGTGCAGTGCTGCCCCGGGTGGAAACAGAAAGGCAAAAGGAAGGAAAAGAAGTAGTAGGAAGTTAACCAAGGAGAACTAGCAGAGCTGCTAGGTGAAATACATCAGAATCAGCCAATTACACAGGCAGCAGACTAGCCCAGCCCAGCACTTTAAACTCTGCAAACAACATTCCCCCCTGTTTTTTCCCAAGAAATCTGCAACACTGCAGTATACAAACAGGGAACGCTTAAAAATCTTAAGTCAGACAAAAATGTTAGGGGCTGCTCTTGCTATCATAAACCAACATGTGCAAGGTGCTGAGGGTGGTGATGTTGTGAATGCTGCTGAGCAACCCACAGTGAGGAGACGGAGAAGAGTGTACACACCCAGGGTAACCTACCAGGGGCTACATGAGCTGGAGACAGTGGAGCGCTATAGGGTGGAAAGGGACCTCCTACAGCAAATTGTTGAGCTGTGCCGGCCATGCCTCACACACAGAATGAACACAGGGGAACCCATCCCAGTGGATACCAAGGTATGGGTTGGCATAAGAATACTAGCTACAGGTACCTTCCAAAGACCATCTGGTGATATGATGGGGATTTCACAGGCATCAGCATCCAGGGTACTCCACCAGTCCCTGGATGCCATGTCAGCACATGTCGGTGACCACGTATATTTCCCCAATTCCCTTGAGGCATTGGCCAGCAATATGCGTCTTTTCCACCAAATAGCAGAATACCCTGAGGTAGTGGGTGCAATAGACTGCACGCACATATGCATCAAAGCACCACCTGGTGAGCGGGGTATGGTCTACATCAACCGCAAGGGCTTCCCCTCCATCAACTGCCAGGTTGTGTGCATTGCCCAGGGCATAATAATGAATGTGTGTGCTGGTTGCCCTGGAAGCTATCATGATTCCCACATTTGGCATCTGACGCAGCTGTACCAGAGATTTGCCAATGGGGACATAACTGATGGTCACCTAGTGGGGGATGCTGGATACGCACTGGAGCCATGGCTAATGACACCCATCAGAAATCTACACACACCTGAACAAGAACGCCATAATGAGGCACACGCACAAACAAGAAACATAATTGAGCACGTGTTTGGGATGCTCAAGTCAGGGTTCCAGTGCTTGGACACATCTGTTGGAGCCTTGCAGTACTCACCAACTACATGTACCCAAATTGTTATGGTATGTGCCATGCTACACAATATGATCCTGTAGAAACAGCTGCAGCAGGAACAGCATGCAGCAGGGCCAAACAGCCCCCCCACCATTGCCAAGTCCAGCACAGGCACAACACGACTCGGAGGAGGAACAACCTGAGCCTGCCCCAGTAGGTAGAAGGAGGTGTGCCCAGTATGCCCTGGCCTTGGCAAAGAGGCAACACATAGCACATACACTGACTCAATAGGAACCCTGGAAATGACACCTCTCTCTGACTCGCACATACAGTAAAAGGGATGCTTAACTTCACATTACCTGTTTTCAAACATGTATAGGGAGTGTACTATGTGCATCCGACATAGGCAGCCCTGCAGTACCACCTGAGGCATGAGTGCCCTATTTTAAGCAATATAAAGCACTGCTAAGCACATTTCACCAATATTGAGCATATTTAAATACAATTGCGCATAGCCGCGCACCGTGCTAACCAGCGCAAGGTTGGGCAACGTTGGGCAACATTGAGCAACGTTGAGCAACGTTGGGCAAAGTCGGGCAAAGTCGGGCAAAGTCAAGCAAAGTTGGGTAATCACGCTCACACCTGCTTTACTGTTCCTTAATAAGTCAGGTATGCCCAGCAGGAAAATAAAAAGCAGTGACAGGGCTCGAACTCAGGATACTGTGCACTATAGTCAGAATACTGAACCACTAAGCCATGACAGCATTTCACTGGCACAGGCACAACTTAAGTCACTCACACATACCAGTTGGGAGGGTCACATACGTAACAGTCACAGCCAGCAGGACAATTGTAGACAAATGCAAACACAAACAAATGGTGTATCATGCCCCCTGAAGAGGCATATGAGTAACCTCCCCTCAGGTCTATGCAGACAGATAACAGCAGGCCAGGCAGTGTGATGTGGGCTGGGTAGGCTATGAAGTCACAAACTAATATGCATGTAATTGGAAGCCAAGGTCTGTAGTACAGTGGTATGCCTCAAGCCAGTACGATAGGCAACAGTACAGACTGAACTGGTGTACCTGACATAGCATTGCAGGCTAGCAAATGTGTATAAGTGTCAGGTGTACCCCTCATCATATGTACACCTGACACTTATACACATTTGCTAGCAAATGTGCATAAGTGTCAGGTGTACCCCTCATCATATGTACACCCACAGTAACAATCAGGTGTGCCCCCCCCAGGTAAAAATGTACAAATAATAGCTGTCCCCCCTGTATGTAGAAATGTTGATATGTCTATGCAAATTGACTCATGGAAGCCCTGCAGGCACAGCATGCTTCCTGTCGATGTACAACACAAAGGTGAGCCCTGAAGTAAAAACCAACTTGATTTTTCACACACATATAGTATATATGCCCATAGTGGGCATGCTCACACACAAACAAATTTAGCAAATTTCAGTCAGCAACATACTGAAAGGTCATACTGGGCATGCTCACACACTTCGGCCATGTCTGAGTACAGCAGTGGGCCACACATATCTGGCAGTTGCAGTTCTTACTCCAGACACTTGTCACTATTCACCAATCCTGCCTTGCACACACAGTGATATGAAAACAGACCCATATAATATATTGGACCCCTGTCATAATCAAACTATGTACTACAAGTATTTAAGTTGTTCAAAGAAAGTGAAAATCCAAAGAAGATCAATAAATCTCCGATCAGTATCATCAAAAAACAATGAGCACTCCTAACATTATCCAAGCCATGTTCTGGCAAAAATATTGCCAAAGAGTCCATAGAGAACCATGAAGCTTTCTTTCGCTATGTCATACATATCAATGTAAACTCATATATGTTCTGAGTCAGTGCAAAGTTTAAATGAATACATGTACATGACTGACATTGCCAACATCTTGTCAGACTGATTCATACATATTTACCCCCCTCTCACTGACAAAAGGGCCCATTACCATACCTGAAGATTGTGAAAACCCAGAAATCACATATACAATGGTTAAACAGCTCTATCCAAACCTAAAAACATGGTGTCTATGGGATGACATGGTTTCCCTGGCTGTGTCATATGTGAACTCCAAAACAAACAGACCCTGCACCTGAACAGTCTGTTGAGACTCACCCTCTGTACAGGATATGAAACTGCTGAATGGGTTACAGCATTGTTTGTCACTCTCCACAAGTGTTAGTGCATAACAGACCATGGGAACTATTGTCTTATAAGCCTAATAAGCCTGATCTGCAAGGCCATGGAGTCCATCATTATGGAACTCATAAACAGAGCTATTGGGAGCCTACAAACACCCAACACTACCCATTTTGGTTTAGGCAGGTGCAGATCGTGGTTCCTAAACCTGCTAGACAGTTTTCAAGGCAGTTACCCAGGACACACATCAATGAACTGAGCTACACACGGCCTACATAGACCTTGAAAAGCCCTTTTCCAACATTCCACACACATGTCATATCCACAAAATCAACAACCTGTGCATAAACATGTATGTCATCTGATGGATTGCCAACTGGGGCACAGATAGATCCCAAAAGGTAAGAATTGTGGTCTCCCTGTTGGACTGTAAGATGGTAACAACTGCTGTCCCCCATGGCTCAGTCATGGGACCCCTCCTGTCTGGTGTATACTTTTCAGAAATACAGTCAAACACACAAGGGCTATGGTTAGCAAAGTTTGTGGATGACTGCAAAAAGGTTGCCATAATCGATGTTTGGGACAACAGTGACATCCTTAAAAAGGGTCTCAGTCAGACAGATGTGGTGTGAAAATTATTGCCTCGAGCTATAGTCATACAAATACCACATAGGTGCCAACACTCTAAATATGGTGGTAATAATAAGGGATCTATGGACACGTGTGGATGGTCATCTCTAGTTCCAGAAACACATTCACAAAGTGGTTAGAAAATTATGCTTTGTGTTCCCACAAATTACCAAGGTCTTTGCATGTAGGTCAAAGGAGGTTCCATCTACTCATCAGTCATCAGACCCATCAGAGAATATCACGGCACACTTGCGATGAATCTGACTAGGCACCTTCAGCAGCTGGAAAGACCACTGAAGTACCTCAACAACAGGATTATTGGCCTCAAACAGTTGCCCCATGCAACAAGACTGAAGTTAACTCAATCTGTACTCTGTTGCATACTGTCTCCTCAGGCGATCTCTGCCTAACAGACAGGTCCATGTCCAATGCAGAACTGATGTACATGCTCTATCTGAAGTAAACCCAAGCTAACAGTGCCACATGCTTTAGGGATATTATCATCACAACAATACATAGAACATGTTGGAGGAATACATTACTAACTCACAGACTTCCCTTGCTTTGGAACAGGCTACCAACCTACATTAAGCTGAGTCTCTCACTGACACTCTTCCAGAGGAGCCTTGATGAGTGTATGTGAAACTGAACTGTCACACCATGGATCACTTCATCAGCTCTACTACACAGAGGCCTAGGGAACTAACCCCATGTGTGGTGATAGCTGCACACTCTGGCCATACTAATATATGGCTTCAGGAAAATAGCCTGTTACCTACCTATGTACCTATATATATGTAGGGGGAACACAGCCAAAGCCAAAGATGGATCGGCAGAGATGTGTGTAAGAGGGTGACCATGACAGGGAGCCATCCAGGACTGTCCCACCCAGCACACATCCCAATGGCACAAAAGACATGAGGTGCACATCTCACCCACGGTACATAACAGCCACCAGTATCTGTAATCATTACAGTGTATGCAGTCCATGTGCCTGCTGTACAACATGACTGTACAATGAAGTACACATCTACTATCTGTAGACATGGACTTGTCACATAAGTTCATAGGTATGTAGTAGACTATCTTCATGAAGGCATATATTAGCCTAGGCAAGTTGTGCAGCTTTCACCACCCCATTGGGTAGTCTCCTAAGCCCTAGTTCTAATAGTTACTACCCTAAGCCCCTTTCTAGTGGGGCTGCTGATGTGATGCCTGGCATGAATTGTCTGTTTCCCATCCACTCATCAAGGTTCCTGTTGAATAATGTCAGCGAGGGGCTCTGTCAGATATACATTGGGACTCTGTTCCACAGTAAGGCAAGTGTCTGAGATGGTACTCTATCCCATCAGCATGTTGTATTCATTGTTGTGATGAGGTTCATATCCCTGGAGAGTGTAGTGCAACTCAATTTTGTTATCCGTAGATGGAGCATGTTCAACAGTTATGTGTTGGACATGGCTCTGTATGTTAGGCAGAGTGTGCTCTGAGTAGGCGGTACACAATGGAGAAGAGATTTAGTTTTACCAGTTGTGTTGCATAACACAACTGTTTGAGGCCAGTAATCCTCTTGGAGAGGTACCTCTGTGGTCTCTACAGCTGCTGGATATGCTTAGTCGAGTACATCCAAAATGGTGCATTGTACTCAATGATGGGTCTGATGATTTAAGAGTAGAGCACCACCACTACCTCTTTTGATCCTGATGCAAACCCTTTGTTGATTTGGTGGGCCACATAGGATTTCCTAATCACTTTGGCAACATAGTTGTCAAAGGAAAGATGACTATTTACTTGTGCCCCCAGATGCCTTATTACCTTGTCAGTTTTTAGGGGGTAACACCTATGTGGTAGTTTGTGAGTACTTTGTTTTCACCAAAGGGGATTGCTATGCATTCTTTTACACTGAGCTTGAGGCCATGATTCTGACACCACACATCTGTCTCATAGAGTCCCTTCTGGAGAATATTTGTGTCATCCGGGGAATGTATTATGGCAAACATTTTACAGTTCCCAGCAAACTTAGTCAACCACAACCCTCTTGTGTTGCCATGTACTTTTGAGGAAGTCTCTACCAAACAGGAGGGATCCCAGGACTGAACCCTGGGGGACACCAGCTGTTACCGTTGTAGAGTCTGGCATGTAGCCAGCAACTCTTAATTTGTGGGATCTATCTGTGAGCCAGTTTGCAAACCATCTTGTGATGTATGGATTCATGCCCAGGTTGGTGAGTTCATCTATGATACCTGACTGGAGAATTGTGTCAAAGGCCTTAGCGAGGTATAGGTAGGCTGTGTGGAGCTCATTTCAATCATCTGTAGCCTGGGTAACTGTCTTAAAGAAATTGACCCAGTTCAGGAGGTGTGATCTGCATTTGATGAAGCCAAACTGGGTGTGCTCAACTGTGTGAAGGTTCCCAGTGTCTTTATTGTTGACTTCCATTATGATTGGCTCCATTGCCTTGCAGATCAGACTCATCAGGCTCATAGAACATGAATGCCAAGGGTATTTTGTGGCCCCACCCCTGTGAAGTGGGAAGAAGATTGCTGTGCAACATTCTATGGGTACATATCCTGTAGAGAGGATGTAGAGAGAGGTGTAGGTATCCTTGATAAATATGGATACATCCCCACCCTATGTGCTATGATCCAGGTTTTGATGCTGAAAGGTATGGAATGAGTAGTATCCTGGTAGTGCTGGTGTGCTCTCTGGAGCCTTGGACTAGGTTTCTATTACTGCACAGATATCAATATTCTCAACACTGAGAAAGTGCCTCTAGTGTGTGCATTTGGAGGCTGAGACTTCTGGCAATGAGTAGCATTTAGCTCACTTTGTGGTTATTTGTGTTGATTACGGGGTTTGGTTTGTCCTGAGTGACCGGTGTTCCACAACTGAAGTCAATGCCTCATTGGTCCGATCTGACCATAAGCTAATTACCCTACATATCCACATTCTGCCCCCACCCCCCCATTAAGAAAACCATGTTATAAAATTTCTCCAAAGCCAACTTCATGCTTCCTAAGACAGAAGTGGTGAACTTCAGGACACCTATGCAGATGGACAATACAGTTATGACTACTGAATCCTACACAATTGCACTTTATGAGTACTTACATGAGTGCATGGATCGTGCTATCCCAAACAGAACCAAGACGTGATCTTCCAAGAAAAGGAAGCCAATCTGGTGGTCCCCTGCCATAAACAAACTGTACAACAGAAGGAAGAAACTGTTGCAAAAGAGGGTATAATCCCATGAGTGGAGGAGATCCCTAGTCAGCCTCAGTAAGAAGCTGCAATCCCTGACAAAATCCTCCAAAGCTAGTTACAAAAACAAAATCGCCACTGATTCTAAAGACAACCACAAAGCACTCTATAGCTATGTCAAGAATCTCAGTGGCAACACTCAGATCTGCTCTGAGTTACAGCACAATGGCACTAAATATACAGACCCAACTGATATTGCCAACATCCTAGCAGATAGGATCAGTGCTAACTTTACCCTCCTTTCACCCATGAAAGGGCCCATCTCTATACCGGAGGAATGCAAAGTTGCTGCCATCATGGCTGCACAGGTAAAAACCACACTCTCCAAAGCCAGGAACACAGCATCCATGGGACCAGACATCCCAGGCTGCATTCTACACGAACTACAGAATGAACTGGCACCACACCTAAGTACCATGTTCAATCATAGCCTCACCTCAGGCTTTGTGCCTGCTGAATGGCACACAGCAACAGTTATCCCACTACACAAGGGGGGAGCCACCACGGACCCCGGGAACTAGCGCTTCATTAGCCTGATGAGCCTGGTCTGCAAGGCCATGGAATGTATCATCATGGAACTTATAAACAAAGACATTGGTAATCTCCAAACTCTGGGCCACAACCAATTTGGGTTTGTAAAGGCAGATTATGTCTCCTAAACCTGATAGACTTCTTTGAAGTAGTCACCAAAGCCGTAGACAAGGGTAAGGTGGTTCACACAGCCTATCTAGATCTTGCCAGCTTTCGACACCATCCCCCACTCTGGAATTATAGATAAACTCACTAAACTAGGTATAAATCCCTATGTCACAAGATGGGTTGCCAACTGGCTCACTGACAGAACCCACACTGTGAAAGTAGCAGACTCCAAATCCGACTTCAGACTAGAGACAAGTGGAGTACCACAGGGTTCAGTCCTGGGTCCTGTCCTGTTTGGTATCTACTTCCCTGAAGTACAGGCTAACACAGGTCTTTAGCTAATGAAGTTCCCAGATGACTGCAAACTAGGAGCCATAATCTAAACTACTAACGATGTGGACATCCTGCAAAAGGGCCTCACTGAGACAGATGCCTGGTGTCAAAGCCATGGCCTCAAGCTCAATGCCAAAAAGTGCATTGTCATCCCTTTTGGTAAAAACTCTGTACCCATGAACTACCACACAGGCAGTAGTCTACTTAACACCAAAAGTGTGATAAGAGACCTTGGGACACAGGTGGACAGTAGTCTCTCCTTTGATAATCACATTGCCACAGTAGTCAGGAAATCCTTCTACATGACACACCTCATCACAAAAGTTTTCTCATGCAGAAAAAAGAGGTAATTGTTCCCCTCTACTCTTCACTCATTAGATCCATTATAGAGTACAACTCCCCTTTTGGTATGTACCTCACAAGACATCTACAACAACTGGAAAGGCTGCAGAAATACCTCACAAAGTACCTCACAAAGAGGATTACCAGCCTCAAATACATGCCCTACACAGATCGCCTCAAATCACTACAGCTTTACTCTGTCACATATCACCTATTCAGAGGTGATCTCTGCCTAACATACAAAGCTATGTCAAACACAGAGCTGTTGGACATGCTCCATTTAAAGAAATCCCAGTCCCTCTGAGCTTCGGCCCCCAAACCTGGACCGAAATACAAAAGGAGGGGATGTATCCATTTTCATAAAGGATACCCACACCTCCAGGTTAGTGGCACAGCACGAGGCCTCGGAGACCATCCAAGTGCAACTTACAGTGGGCAAAGCTGCTTATCAGATCATAGCCTGCTACAGATCACCTACCTTGTCTCAGGACCCTCATTCAGCATTCCTGCGAACACTGGAAAATATAAAGGTCCTACCAAACACCATGATATTAGGAGATTTCAACTACCCAAACATTGATTGGGAGGATTAATCAAGTACAAACTCCTTTGCCCAACGCTTCCTAGAGTTTATAAACTGAAACGCCCTGGAAAAGCTGGTCATCATGCCCACTAGAGGTGACAACATACTGGACCTGATCAACACCAACATGGGGGATCAGTGTTCCACACCAGAGGTAAACCCCTTGCTGGTAAGATCAGATCATAAAGAAATCACACTGGGCATCCACATCCCGACCCCACCCCCAGTCAAGGAAACCACTGTGAAAAACTTTTCAAAAGCAAACTTCGCACTTCTCAAGACCAAAGTGGAAAGTTTCAAAGCCCCCTTGCTAAAGGATAATGCTATCCAATCCACAGAATATTTTACAAGTGCATTCTATGAGCATCTACAGGGATGCATGGATTGAGCCATCCCAAGTAAAACCAGGACTCACTCCTCCAAAAAGAGGAAACCAGTCTGGTGCTTCCCGGCCATAAATAAGCTATACAACAGAAGGAGGAAACTTCTACATGATAGAGCAAAATTCCAAAAAGGAAAGGCATCACTGATCATTATTAGCAAGAAACTACGATCCCTCATAAAATCATCCAAGGCCAGTTTCGAAAGAAAAATTGCCAAGGAATCTAAAGATAATCACAAAGTCTTCTTTAGCTATATCAAAAATGTAGGTGGCAACTCTCAGATATGCTCTGAGCTACTGCAAAATGGCAAAAAATACACAGAACCAACTGACATTGCCAACATCCTGGAGGACAAGTTCAGTGCAGACTTCACCCCCCTTCACCCCCAAAAGGGCCCGTGTCCATCCCAGAAGAATGCAGAGCCCCAGACATCATGGACATGCAGGTCAAAACAGCCCTCTCCAAAGCTAAGAACACAGCATCAATGGGACCAGATGGTGTCCCAGGCTGCGTCTTACACAAGCTCCAAAAGGAACTAAACCCTTACCTAAATTCACTGTTCAGACTCAGCCTTACCACAGGCTATGTACCCAAAGAATGGTGTACAGCAACAGTCATCCCGCTCCACAAAGGTGGTGCCACAACAGAACCTGGGAACTATCACCCTATAAGCCTGACCAGCCTGGTCTGCAAAGCTATGGAGCGAATTATCATGGAACTCATAAACAGAGACATTGGGAACCTCCAGACACTGGACCCTACCCAATTCAGCTTTTTTAAAGGCTGATCCTGCCTCCGAAACTTAGTTGACTTCTTTGAAACAGTTACCAAGGCCATAGATGAAGGGAAGGTAGTCCACACAGCCTACCTGGACCTCACTAAGTCCCTCAACACCATTCCCCACTCTGGCATCATAGACAAGCTTGCCAGTTTAAACATTAACCCCTATGTCACGAGATGGGTGGTCAACTGGCTCACGGATAGAACACACATGCTCAGAGTTGCGGGTGCCATGTCCGACTCTAAACCAGTCACAAGTGGCGTCCCACAGGGCTCGTTGCTGGGACCCCTCCTGTTCGGTATATACTTCTCTGAGGTACAGACAAGCATGGGAGGACTATGGCTGACCAAGTTTGCAGATGACTGCAAACTGGGGGCCATAATCAACTCTCCGGCTGACACAGACATCCTCCAGAAGAGTCTTACAGAGACAAATACCTGGTGTCAAAACCATGGCCTCAAGCTGAATGCCAAAAAATGCATAGTATAGAGTACAACAAGTACTTGGAAAAAAAAAAACTGCCCATGAATTACCACATAGGTGGTAATCCACTAGGTACGGAAAATGTAATTAGGGACCTGGGGACCCAGGTAGATAGTAACCTCTCCTTTGATAATCACATTGCCAAAGTGGTTAGAAATTCCTTCTATGCAGCCCACCTAATCACGAAGGGATTCACCTCTAGATCAAGAGATGTCATTGTGCCCCTCTACTCATCACTCATTAGGCCCATAATAGAGCACAATGCCCCATTTGGTATGTACCTTAATCAGCACATGCAACAGCTGGAAAGACCACAGAAGTACCTCATCAAGAGGATCATGAACTATGTAGCTCGACTAAAGAAACTCCAGCTCTACTCAGTTGCTTAGTGCCTGCTCAGAGGTGATCTATGCTTGATGTATAAAGCCATGCCCAACCTGGAATTAATGGACATGCTCCACCTCAAGAAAATCAAATCTCTTAGAGTCACACATTCCAATGAATTAAACCTCAGCACAGCAATAAACAGGACATGCTGGAGGGATAGATTCCTGTCCCAGAGACTTCCCTTGCTCTGGAATAGAATCCCAGTTTATGTTAGGCAGAGCCCCTCGCTGACTCTCTTCAAGAGGAATCTTGACAAGTGGATGGGAAACCATAAATTTACCCCTGGGATCACTTCAGTGGCCCTGCTAGACAGAGGCCCAGGAAACTAATTTAAAAGGGAGGCGAAAACCAACACATTCTGGCTAAGCTTATAAATGCCCTTGGGCAGATAGCCTAGTACCTACCTATGAACCTATGAACCTACACGCTCTTGGGACTTAAACCTTGTCACCACAATAAACAAAACATGCCGGAGGGATAGATTCCTGTCCCAGAGACTTCCCATACTCTGGAATAAACTACCTATCTATATCAAACAAAGCTCCTCATTAGCACTCTTCAAGAAAAATCTTGATGATTGGATGGGAAATAGGAAATTCACCCCGGGGATAACTTCTGTGTCTCTGCTCGACAGTGGCACAGGAAAATAAATTTCTTGGGTGGCAAAAGCCAGGGTACCTTTTTGGCTGGGCTTGTATAGACCCCAGGGCCGATAGTCTAGTACCTACCTATGATTGAGTCTTGCCTAAAAAAGGTAATATGGGGACAGCAAGAGCCTTGGCCAGTATTCAGAAGCATAGGGGCGACAGGTGCAAACCATCTGTAGTGAAGCAATGAGGCTTGTCTATCATGTCATCACAGGCAGACAGAGACTGGATCCCCTTTGAATGACACCAGAAGCTCAGCCAATTGTTGAAGTTTATCGTCTTTCTGTTATATTGCAGTATCATGTAGGTGAAGGTAAGATGCTACTCAAGGTCAGGGTCATACCAGCATGGGCTACATGATCATAGAGCTACTATACATCTCTTGTCATGCTGTCCTGGGAGGTATGTCTCAGATCATTCACACTGACATGTACAAAGAAAACATCATATATGTACCTGTTCTGGAGTGATGTAAGTGCTTGTGTTATGTGGCGGATCATAGCACCAGACAGACAACTGACAGTAACCTTCCCCTTGTCCAGCCGCGTGAGTGGAACATCTGTGTGCCTGACTATGAAGTCACTTATTACTAGTGTGTTGGGTATGTTGTTTTGCCTTATGGCCTGTTGTGAGGCACACTGCTTTGGTGTATTATGTGTTTTCTGGCATGTGCTTGGAGGTGCATGTTACTTGCTTGTCTGCTTAGGAGGACACTCTCTCTTTTTCAGATTGATATTTGCATTCACCGAGTATGGTAATGTGTATTTATGTGTGTGTTTTGCTGGTGCTTATATTGTAGTTCTATGTGAGACAGTTGGTGTTGTGGTTGCATGACCCTACTCCTCCTGACTGTATTGTCCCGTATTGGGTTGACAGATCTAGGCCACCGGTTTGACCCTGTGTGTGCCAGCATGTGGTGCATCAACCCATATATGATATGGTCATGGCCTATGCATACAATACACTCACAATACACCTAGTATGATAAGCCTGCTGAGGTTAGCAAATGTGAAAAAAACCTTTGGGCAAACTGTCAGCAAGTAATGTCTGTATGCAACCAGTAACTCCATATTGCTTGCTGAAGTGTAAAGACATACATAGTTTGGATTAAGAACCCCACACTTGCCAACTGTGTGTGTGTGTGTGTGTGTGTGTGTGTGTGTGTGTGTGTGTGTGTGTGTGTGTGTGTGTGTGTGTGTGTGTGTGTGCATGTGTGTGTGTTTGTGTGTGTGTGTGTGTGTGTGTGTGTGTGTGTGTGTGTGTGTGTCTGTCTCTCCCTGGTGAGAGAGCAACCTTTTTGGAGACTACTCACACCCCTTAAAAGTGGTATACTCATCTTTGTCAAGTCTGATGATGTCACCATCCTACAAATATACCTGTGGAGAGATGAACTCTCATTAATGTGTATAGTGCATTGTGTAAATGCATACTGCTGTAATGGCATAATGCAGTTAGGTAGGGGTTTGAATCCTGCACTTTTCAACTGTGTGTGTTTGTCTTCCTGGGGAAGAGCACCCTTCTTGGAGAATACTCATACCACTTAAAAGTGGTATACTCATCTTTGTTAAGTCTGATGATGTCACCGTCCTACAAATATACCTGTGGAAAGGCGCAATCCCAGTAATGTATATAGCGCATTGTATAAATGCATACTGTTGTGACATCATAATGTAGTTTGGCAGGGGTTTGAATGTTGCACTTGCCGTGTGTGTGTCTCCCTGAGGAAGAGCAGCCTTTTTGGAGAATACTCACATCCCTTAAAAGTGGTATACTCATCTTTGTCAAGTCTGATGATGTCACCATCCTACAAATATACCTGTGTAAAAAAGAACTCCCAGTAATGTGTATTGCACATTGTGTAAATGCATACTATGAAGTATCATAATGTATTTAGGAAGAAGGTTGAATCTCGCACTTGCTGACTTTGTGTGTGTGTTCCAGGTGTGTGACACCAATGGTCAATGTAGAGTGGATTTTGATTTTTTTAGTGTATGACATATCACAATGACAACTGTATGTGCATTACACATGTAAGATAGCTGTGGGGCAAAGCCATATACATACATGTGACCTCAATTATTTCATACGTGGGTACTCTGCTTTCTTCATGAATGCATCTGTTATCTTTGCCAGAGCATGCTGGCACTTTCCGGACCTTAGGTCACTTCTGTATGCTAGTGACAAGCTTAGCCACTGCAGTAATCCCTGGGCTACGTCTTCTGTTTCACAGAATGTGAGTGAGAGTTTATGCTTGAGGTATATTTGAATCCTGTTCCAAAGCAAGCAAAGTCTGACAAAGATGACTAATCATTATAGATGTGCAACAACCTCTGTGGATCTGCATGCAAACCCTTTATTGCTTATGTGCTCCACATAGGGATTTCTAAAACCCTTTGGTAATGTGGTTATCAAAGGAGAGATGACTAAACACATGGCTCTATGTATATATATTAGTACCTGTTCCACATTTTGGGGGCTACTACCTATGTTGTACTCTGGGGATACTTTGTTTTCTAAAAGTGGATAACTATGCTTTCTTTGGCTTATAGCTTTACAGCATGAGTTTGACACCAGGTATCTGTCTCTATGATACCCTTTTGGAGGATGTGTGTGTCATCTGGAGAATAAAGTATAGCCCACAGTATGCATTTTCATCAAACGTGGGCAGATATATACCTACTGTGTTTGCTTGTACCTAAGAAAGCTATATACCAAACAGGACTGAGTGCAGGTGAATACCACTTGTTACTGGCATAGAATTGTACATGGAGGTTGCAAATGTTACTGTGTGTCCTACATCTGTGCATCCGTTGTCAATCCATCATCTAACAATTGTTTATAGTCAGTCTGTTGAAGTTATGTATAACAGCAGAATGTGGGATGGGTATGAATTGCTGGTGAGCTATAGCTTGGCTGTGTGGACCTCCCCTCCCTCACCTATAGCCTTGTTAACTGGCTTGAAGTCTACTAGGTGTATGAGCCATGATCTGGGCTTTAGAGAACCTAAGTGGGTATGGTGCAGTGTTTTCAGGTTCATAATGTCTCTGTTAATGAGTTCCATAATGCTGTGCTCCATAGCCTTCCTGATAACATTTGTCTGGCTTATAGGGTGAGAGTTTCCAGGATCTGTTGTAGTTCTACCCTTAATCAATTTATGTTAACATTTGCACTGGGTGTGACGAGGGTGGACAGGTTTAGGAATAAGTATATTAGAGGGTCAGCCCAGGTTTGAAGGTTAGTAGACCAAGCCAGATAGGCAGGATTAAGTCGGTTTGTACATGTGCTGAGGAGGGATGCAGAGTATATTATAGCAATAACCCATGCCTGGGTGTGGGTAATGCTGGATTTACCCATGGTTGGTGTGGTTTGGTCATGAGGGAAAGCCCGAGTGGCCAAACAAAGACAACCGTGGGTAACTCCAGCATTACCCACACCCAAAAGTGGGTTATTGCTATTATTCAATCGCATTATTTAAGAAAAAAAATTATTACTTTTCTTAAATAATGGCACTGTATAATGCCTCCTTGCTGCCCTTCCACTGCTGTCTGGTATTCTGCAGCAGTTCTGATGTACTGCACATGCCTATACTTACGCAGTACATCAGAGCTGTGGGCAAAAGCAATGGCGAAAGCAAGATCTCCGTTGCTTTTTACAAACTGTCTCGCTATGTTAAAGGAGTTTAACATAGCGAGACAGCTTTAAAAAAAGCAACAGAGAATCTCCGTTGCTTTTTTTAAAGCTGTCTTGCTATGTTAAACCCATTTAACATAGAGAGATACCTTTAAAAAAAGCAAAGGAGATAGGAAGATCTCCGTTACTTTTTTTAAAGCTGTCTCGCTATGTTAAATTTATTTAACATAGCAAGACAGTGTGTAAAAAGCAACAGCAATCTTGCGTTCTCCGTTACTGTAAAAAAATAATTATACTAATGGAAAAAGTCCGGGTGACCGGACCTTTTTCCATTACTATAACTCTGATTTACAACATGCATGCTGACCAATCAGCGTGCACGTTTTGGAATATTAATGGGGGGTCATTGTATAATGTGAAATAGATGCT